>NC_071293.1:2500-42500 GCF_943737925.1 Anopheles nili | reverse complement strand
TCGTGTACTGTAGCTGAATTTAAATAAAATCTTACGTAAAATCAACGTCGTCGGCAGAAAATGAAAGTAAAAGCATGGAGAAAGCATAAGACATACTATGATGAAATTTTGAATAATGTGAGTCCCGACTTTCGTACGTTTGTTTTCAATGCTCTTTTATTAAAGCATTCGCTTTTTGATGGATTTAACAACAGGTTATATCGGATTTTATTCGTCGCACGATAATATATGTTTCACTTTTCTTGTTTTGGGTTTATGAACCAAAATTAAACATAATATTAGCCAAAATGCTTTATATGTCGCTATAGATTTGTTTGTTAGCTTCTATTAGCAGATATTGTATGTTATACCACGCCACGCAGTTTTTTCATGCGACGACTAATGGATTTTGCGTACCTGCTATCTGTTTATCTATGTTCATCCAAGGTTCATATAACAACGTTGTGATATTTATTTTCTCAGTGTTTTCATTCTCTCTGTTATTGAATGTACAGCAGTCGTATAAAGCAAGGTTCTCGCAAATTAATGCACATTTCGGAATGCATTAGTCACTTGCTACCTCCCTTTCTAATAATTCTGTCAGTCGTACGCCAGCCTACTGGGTAAGCCAACATTCCATTAGAGTTTGCATTCAGGTGTCGTTGGCTGGCTCATATCAAGCGTCCTTGGCTCCTGGGACAGCTATTGTTGTACTGAATTAGATTACGAAGCTTTTGTATAACATACAACGGAAAATTACGTTTTTGGATCTTTTTGGAGGACATTATCTTGTCGTTCTAAGGAAAACAGTCGCACAACACAAGTTAAAACAAAGCGCTGTATTAGTTCATTAATTTCTAACTTAACTTCATTCAGAGGTAATTACTGAAAGCATTCAGCTGTGGGTTTAAGTGCCAACGCCCTTTTTTCATCATACTGCATTCTCAAATTTATTGGTAATGTTTGGAGGTCGACCACAAAAATTCAACTCAAGCTACGAAGCAATGCTGTTTACACAAAAACTAACAACATGTGATGGAAGTATACAAAAATTCATTAAATTTTTCCTTTTGTTTTTTTGACGAAACTTCTCTTGACGATACTCTTTACATTGCACTTTTGAATACATGGGTCTATTTTCTTTCCAAAATAAAACCATGACTAAAAATACATTCGTTTAAATCTTTTCAAACATTGAAATTCTTCATTATATTCTTCGTTTGTTATTTAGGTTAAGTTCTTACATTAATACATACATGAAGCGTAAATTTTTTAAACTTGCAAGGTTTGTCTTCCATTTGATCGGCTACACTACCATCAATCCATAATGCATTTCGAAACTATAAGGCAGCAAGTACAAAAGAATGATTCTTTCCCAAAACGTTTCCATCAACACATTTTGTATTATAAGCGATTATCAAATCGTTTTCAGATGTTGTTTGCTTGAAATTTACTACTTTGTGTAATCGCAATGAAGAACTTAGTACACACTTGACACACTACACACTTGACAAATTTTATTTAATTCAATTACTGGTGAGGATAAAAGAGAGAAAATTGAGTGGCGCTACATTTCAATATGACGATTTATAAATCATGAGTGTTAATTACTTTGTAACAAAAAAAAAACATGCAGAAAAACTCCGCAAAATGTGTTATACGCCATAACGTGGATTGAAAATAGCATATATGAATTGACAATTCTGTGTGCTGGCATTGTTCAATACTGTGAACATGTTTGTTTTTCGCAAAAATATTTGGTACTTATTATGTATTTATTGCATCACCCAGCGTGTATTCTCTTAATGATTAACAACGTTAATGATGGGTTGCCTATAATTTTGTTTCAAATTTAGAAATGAAAGTTACGTTGGAAATGGATGAAGGATAAGAAAATAAAAGAATACAAAGTGAATAAATTCATCCAATATGCAATAACTTTTCAAAGACAGAATAATGATACATAATTATTATTGCAATAACGATAATAATATATGACAAAAATGAATGTAAATATACCGGTATGTACCTTTAGTGTATATACAATAGAATCTGATAAATTTGCAAATTAAAATAAGAGCAAATGGTTGAGAATACGGCTTCATCATAGTCGATTTTTAAAACAATAATAGATAGTTGTAGCAAATGACATCATTTGAGTTAAAGGAAAAGGCAAAATATCTCAATCATGCGATAAATTTCAGATATGATACGAAATATACAGCGCACAATAAAATGTACAGTAAAAGAGTAGTGAACTTGATCATTTAGATGATGAGGAGTTAAGCAACACTTTTTCTTGTGAATGCCCTTTCCATGCCTGTCAATTTAGTATTCAATGTTGTGACCCCGTAAAAATGAATCAATTTGGCCGGGGGCTGCTCCTTGCGAAGGAGTTTGAGGTTGAATAAAATAGTATTGCTGTTGCTGTTGGGGCTGTGGTTGAAAACGATGCATAGGGGAACTACTGGCGGTCACCTTTTTGGCTGCTTCAATCCGGTCTGCACGTAGTTGACTTTGTTGCAGTTCTAGCTGTTGGGCGAACAGATGCTGGCTGTTTATAAACTGCAGCTCATTTTGTTGTTTTTGGTACAGTTGTTGCGGAATTTGAACTGTGGACGATCCGACTGGTGGACGGGCAGGCACTGTAGACGATGGTGGCGGTTGTGCTCGGTATAGAGGCGACTGTTGCTGCAGCTGCTCGAGTGTCACAAGTTGGCCCACACCTGGATGCTGTTGGTGTTGTTGATGGTGAGCAGGTGGGCCGGCAACGAAAGGTTGAATACGATGGTTGAGCTGAAAATCGGCGTCGCTTTGAGGCAGTTGCTGATACAAGGCTGTGTCGTACTGGCCGGACGCTGGGTCGAAAATGAGCTGTGACTGGTAAATTGGATTTCCGGCAGCTAGCTGTGGACCGGGGCGGCTAAATGGCGAACCAGTTGGTTTAGGTGTTGTATTAAAGGTCGGTGCCACGCTAGGTAGTTTGTTGTCTGTCTGGAAGCGCTTAAATTCCGCTTCAAAGTCAATCGTGGGCCCTCGTGTGTTGGATGCAGTTGGACGGTAGGTTGTGGGGGCTAGAGTTGGTTGTGTCGGTAACGGCGACACGCGGTAGGCTGGTTTTGGAGTGATATTGACCGGTACGACGGTCTGTGGAGGTGAGGGCGTGGGATTGTGAAAAAGTGTAGATGTTGGAATGGGCGTCGTACTAACGATCTGCACTCGCGGTCGCTGAGTAGTAGTGACGGATCCAGCGAAAGGCCGTGCAGCCGGACGACCACCGCGTTGACCTATTTGCACTTCCTCTTCACCCTCAGCAGCGGTCGCGCCCGCGGGCTGACGTCTATCCTGGTAGTCACTCTGAAACAGGGTAGTTGTGGGCCTGGCCGCGACAGAAGCCGTAGTCGAATGATGGCGCGTCGAAGCCGGAGGTGAAGTAGGTCGAGGCACCGCGACAGGACGCCGTGCTGGATAATTTTGGGGTACGTTCTCGTTAGATTCGTCCTGTCCTTCAGGGTGATCGTTATCGTCCTCTTCGCTTCCATCTGGGTTGTTGGGATCACATGGGTTACCGGAAACGTAGGTGAACTCACGCTTATTGCCGTCTGGGTCGATGTAACCGTATTTACCGCGTACCACGCAATCGGTACCTCGTGTTTCTTCCTTGAATGATCCATCGGCCGCCTCATAGCCAAACGTAAACGAGCCATCATCATTTACTTTGCTGTAATTGCGTATGGTTTGCACGGGTGGCGTTCGTGGTTCACTTGCAGCTGTTTTTTGTCGAGCGGGTAATGAGACAGGCGCAACCGTTGTGCTTTTGGTCACCGGTCGCTGATATTGTGAATCGGCGCGTGCCCGCGCGTTTTGTGCTCCATATTGGCCGCCTCCATAGTCTTCGTCTGAAGAAGCCACTAGCACTACATCGCCCAATCGCTCCTGCGCTCGGGGGTAATACTGCTGTGCCTGAGGGCGGTTATCTTGTTGCACATCCTCTGAACTGTCTACGTACTCGGCGCTCGAAGAAGTGGGTAAAATGCGTGGACGTACACGCACCCGACGCGTTTGCGCTTGTCCTTCCGACAACACTACAAAGCACACAGCTATGACTAACCACTGTAATGAAAAATATAAATTAAATGATTCATAAACAATCAAGATATTGGTTCAATTTATTGCCCGACGGAATAAAAAAAAATCCTCACAACATACGATTAATCAACGTCTTCCATTTATTGGTATTGCGTATAATACCATGAAATTTGGGGATGTATGAAACTAAAAGATAAATACTTTGTTTTTTCAATATCTCAATAATAATAGAGAAGATATGATCAAATTTGATCACTACCCTTCTTTTTGCAACGCTAAATGAACCCGCGGCCCATGGGCAGTACAGTATTAAAATGACTTCCTCATTACATCAAATATTCAATTTTCGTCATCAAACCCACCTTTGAAAAATGTGTATCGTTGAATTGAAGCATTGTATATCGTTGAGTTGGCGATCATATTTTGTTTAATTCTTTAAATTATCAATTCATATATTCTGTTAACTCAAACAATGGGTACATAATAATATGACGATGCGGTCCTTGCAATAAAAACAAAAGCTACAAGGATAATATTTTCAAACAAATAGCACCATGCAATTTTACCGAAATATTTTATTTGCAATAAACCGTAATCCACAGTAGGCTATTTATTAAGAGAAAGGCGTAGAAATAAGAAATGAATAATAAAATAGAAAGCAGCAAGCCATTTTCTATCTGTCTCAACTTTTAGAAATTTCAATTGAATTTTTGATCTACAGCAACTGCTACACCAGTTTTTTATGATGTCGTTGGCGCATTGGGGATATAACAGTTATAACTGGTTACGTTTCACAATACATAACTTTACTAACAACAACCAAAAACACACGTCTCTCCTATTGAATCCACTGGATTTAAATCTATTCTATTTCGAAGAACGTAATACTAGAGAATGGCGTTCCTTTGGTTAGTTTGAAAACGGCTTTTTTTGTTGATTTGAGTTTCGAATATATTGCCAATAACGTTGGTTCAATAATTAAAATTACTACCATGATACGAATCGAAAACTTTAATGGCGTAGATTCACAAAAAGGAAAACGCAAGGCAGGAATTGTAAATATCTCCGGCTCTTCTGTTTCAACTAATTTGAGATCGACCAATTAATTTGTTTGGCCAACGTTTTACTCACGCTGACCTGTCCATCTTGTTTCCTTTCACAGACATCCTTGACATTTGCCCAACCGCTGGGCATTTGAGGCACATATTTCGAAACCCAATAGTCGTAAAAAACGAGAAAACAGGCAATTCCTAAATGTATTAGATCCAGTTTTACAGCAATAATCAGTTTCATTTATCTTTGTCTTAGAATAGCTTTTTTCACAAGAAACTTTGTTAACGCAGAAGTGTTGAACTTCTTAGGTAAATGTGAAATAAATTTATTTATAAACACACATACACATATTATATACATAATTGTATATATATATATATATATATATATATATATATATATATATATATATATATATATATATATATATATGTGTGTGTGTGTGTTTGTGTGTGTATATATGTATACACACACACACACACACACACATATATATATATATATATATATATATATATATATATATATATATATATATATAAATATATATATATAAATATATATATATATATATATATATATATATATATATATATATATATATATATATATATATATATATATATATATATATATATATATATATATATATATATATATATATATATATATTTATATATATATATATATATATATATATATATATATATATATATATATATATATATATGTATATATATATATATATATATATATATATATATATATATATATATATATATATATATATACATATATATATATATATATATATATATATATATATATATATATATATATATATATATATATATATATATATATATATTTATAAAAATGTGCGTGTGTGTGTATGTGTATGTTAGTGAGATGATGGAAGTGAGTGAAAGTACTGATTATTGTACATGGATGAAATGAAAGCGAGTCATGGGCCATAAGGAGTCCGAATCATATGGGTAAACGAACTCAAACGAAGAGTTACGTAAGTGCACGTTACCTCATTCAATAACTAAATGCCTACCCTGCAGTGTCGTGGAGCTTACTCGCTGAATCTAAAGCTGCAGTTTGTGAGCGTTTACCTGCAATCCTAACGCATTCCAACCATGACAAGGGACGTAAGGTTTAATAAGTTTTTTCTCTAAATTCTTCTTCTGGGACAGAATCAATAACATTTTTTATTCATAGTTTTTGAAAACGTATATTCACAACTCGTATACAAACAATGTTAGTAACATAAACATAGTATTATGATGAGAATCACATATAATATAAATTGTATATTATATATAGAGTGTATAATTCTAGTATCTGGTTAGTTAAATTGAGAGTAGCTTTATGATAGGCTGTATATTAAGGATGGAATGTATATACTTCAGTATATAATTAAATTAATTTAAACCAAAAGAATCTCCTATATTCAACATAATGGTATTTTGCTCTCTGCGACTTCAGAAGTTCCGCTCTAGTAAAAACGGACGGTGAAAAGGCCCCACGACTTTTTCAACCACTTTCAATCTTTTCCATCTCTCGTTTTCGATCATCTTGGGTCTTAAAAACACATAAAAAAGTGCTGTTCAAAGATGCTGGTTGCACGAGTTGCTATGATGACTAGTTCTCACCATAGCTTTTTAACATGCTTGTACTATTCTTACACTGTAACAACTAGCCGTTAACATTTTCCAAACGCTCATTTCGTCTCTACTTCGTTTTTTATGACATTCACTTCGTATGGTTTATGCTACATTAGTGAGCGAAAAGGTAAAATGTAAAGATATTCTCACGGGTTTCACGGCTACGATTTTTATTTTTTGCTTCCAGCTAACCTTTCCATTTCCTTACAGTTTCTTTTCGTTTGCCTTCTACACCTATACACCCGATAGGAATCTATCTATATAATAGTAATGCTAGCGATAATCTAATGTGTGAATGGCTGCTCATTGCATCGTCTGGGATTCGTAACGGCGCAGAATTTGGTATAAGACTCCCTGCGATTTACTCGTACTGATTCGTTCAATTGATTGGGCATGGTTAACGCCTAGCAAAAAATCAATGCCTTCATCGTGCCGCTGCTCACACAAATGACTCATTGAATGTTGTAAACGTGTGCAACGTTGAAGCGTAAAGCAAGAGAGGTCTCTCAAGTGAAGGGTATGTATAGAAATACTGATTCGCACGCCAAATGTTTCTATTTTGTTCAAGACCTCTCATTTCGACAAGACTGGCCTAGATCGTTGTGAAGAAAATCATAGCAAAGCCAGTTGAGAAGCTGAAAGGGATCATTCCCTAATTCCAAAGGTCAGCTCATGTATCGAGGTAATGGGATGTTTGTTCTCGCATGCAACACTCTTGCTTTGTTTGCTTGAAATGTAATGGTTAATTCTCATTTATATTAACAATTAGTTGGCAGTTAGCAACAATGTCCTTTCGTATTTTAAAAGTTTCTTGTTTGTCTTGTTTGTTAGTTTTCCGATCAATAGGCTGTTTTGAAAATAACTCAGTACATTTTGTACACAATAACATATAAACTTCACTTGTAAAATTGAGCTTTACGTATAAATGTTACAAAACTGATGATAGAGTTGCTCGTTATTGTACGTAACTAAAACAAAATTAAACATATAAGTTTAAGCTAATTAAATACTAGCGATGTTGCTCCCTAGAAAGCTAGCCATGTAATCGGCAAGCAGTAATCAAAATTGATGATGATGCAATTACTCTACATACATTGTACAAGCTATATCCTTGCCAGGCAAATCAAAACAAACAGCTATGTTAGAGATTTTAGACATTTATATAATCTTAGTACATATATTTAAAACGTCCGCAATTCCGAAAGTTTTTTTTATTTATTTTGATTCATAACTAACGTTCAAGCTACTTGAGAAGAACTTATGAAGCAACATGAGTTGAAATTAAACGTGAAAACCTGATTCTGCGACTCAAAAGTGGCACTAAGTGCATGAGTTGAAGGTATATAGTTCATAAATTCACCACAAATCCAGAACGCATTAATATGTATAAAACGTATATGATGTAGTCCTTTTGGTGTTTTTCATATAGCCGATACATTATAGTATAATAGCTTATATGCAGTTCATACTTACCATTCCATGAAAATGCATTTTGAAAGAGTCTAAAAGACTTCTTGGTTTAACACCGTACGTAACGATACGTTGCTAATACGGCTGATAGATGAATTTAGCAAGATGTCTGCGTGCGACGATGCAAAATTGATCGTGTGGTTATGTTGAGAGTTTGTTTCAATCGGGGTACATAACCGTTTATTGAAATTAAACGATAACGCGAGATAAAATATATCGCTTGCACATTAGGCTCGTTAACAAATTTGCACTGATATACACTTTTTCATTCACTTTTTCACCGCATCATTACCGCTCTTAAAATAAACTGCAACAGTACGTTAGCTGCTCTGGTCAATATTATTCGCTTTTCCACACTCCAGCCACAAAAGCACTACCGCATCGATGAAAATGCTCATCAACAGAAATCTATAATAAATACTGAAAAGTAGAGTGGATAGTAAACCGTTTTTACCAGCATAGGCTTCAAATGGGAAGTAAAATAATTTCGCTTTTGCAATCTATTGTGTAAAATTTTGATGCTATGGAGTAAGTATTGCAATAGGTAATTCGTAAAGGCTACAAATGGAAAAATAGTTTTATAAGCCGTTTTACTTTTTTTGGATAAACATAATTTTAATAAATATGATGTTTATAATGACATCAACGACTGTCTACATATGCACATGCAAGGCGTACCTCTACAGTTCACTTTCTAAATCATACATGATTTCTAAAACTAAAATTCAACCGAAGTGAAATTTAAGCTTGTGCATGGAAAACCCGTGTTATACGACATATATAGCAGTGAAAATGTAGGCACCAAAACAGAGCTGTTATCCATGATGCAATCCAATGTAAACATTTAAAAGTCCTTTCTTTGTGAAATATGCTTGGAGATATTTAACAATTCATAACTAATTTAGTTAAAGTATTCTTGTCACGCAAAGTTCTACACCAATTTGTCTTGTTACGCACTTGTTCCTATGTTTTACTTTTAATTCGATTTTTTCTAGCTGAACATCTCAAGTATTCGTGTGGATTAACGTGTGCGGGTTAAAGAGACATATTGAAGGAATTAGGGATTTACATTAGCGTTGCTCGTTAGACACTTCACGCACTTTGTATAAGTTATTTTGCTGCTTTGTTCCACAGGATCCAGAGGTTCATCTTATTATTTCTCACCACACTGCACAACAGCACGTTTATGGCGAAATTAGAGAGTCCTAGCGGTAGTTATTCATCACAACTGGCGATCACAAATGTTTTAGCGCGCCTGTGCACTGGAGAATGCTTCTTTGCAAAATGGTATCTCAGTCCACTAGAGGCACTGTATTTTATAACATTCACCACCGTTGCAACCAATGTTGTATAAAGGAGTATGGAAAGGAGGGAAGCGGGTTTGATCTCTGTTGGAAGTGGAAAACCCATGAATGAATGTATAAGATAGAGAGTGAAAGACATAACGTGAAATAAAGAGAGAGCAAAAGATGAAAAAAGAGAAAAAATAAATGCTTAACTGCACGGAACAACACCTATATATTGTGATCCACTAGCAGCGTTAAGAGGGGGATTTGAACATCGGCTCGCCGTTCGTATCGTCTCGTAACAGAGCTGGTAAACGCTGCGACAGTGGCCGCATCGAAAGGGTATAGATGACATACAGAAAAAAAACTATTCATCGTGCTGCTTATATGATCACAAACCAACACAAACACATAGTACTCTGAAATAAAAGCATATTTAGTGCAGAAGTAGTGCATAAAGCTCCGCTTTCGATGCACTATGGGTGCAATGCAACTGGCATTACACTATCGAAACTAAGGTATTTAAATTAAAGAATGGTTCACTGCAAATGTAATTCCACATCTGATCATCTAGTTTAACAAGTTTTTGTTGGTTAGCTGTTTGAAATAATTGAATCACAATATGGGCAAAATATTTTTCAACTTCATAGCCTTGAGTTCAAGCATTATCTGGAATATTTTGCCGGACAAAGAAATTAAGACAGTAAGAAAGAAATTAATAATATGAAATGGAGGGCTCGATAACAGAAAATGTAGCATGCTGTTCAAACACACGATGGTTTCGGGATCAAATCTTAACTGAGGATCCTCCCTCTTATGACATGCAAAAATGACCCATTTCCAGGAAACGAGAAACATTTCGTCATAAATAGCCTAAACAAGACATGTCTTGACTTTACAACAGTTGTTGAGCCATTTAAGAAGAAGACGAATAATATGAATAAAACGGTTGGAGTCCTTTATGAGAGGCGTTTTGTTGAAGAAAGAAGTAAAGTAGGACTGATACGTTGGGCGTAGTTGAATTATGTCGACCAACAGCTACTAACAGCTGGAAACACAACAACGCATATTATCCAATAGAAACATTTACGTATGTAAGCACATGACATAGTACATTCATTCTCTTAACAAGTTTTAAAAATGTGTCGAAAAATTTACAATTTAAAATGAACAAGTCTTCTTTTTTAATCAATCTTTCTAATATGACTTTTGGAAAAAAGTCGTATAATGTATTATGTCATGATGTCTGTCCAATTTTTCATTATTCGACTGCCTATTGCCCTTTCATTGGCAAGCCTACATCGTACACATGACAAGGCAGCTTGCTTCTTACGTTTTGTGTATCTTCGATCGATTAGTAGAGGTTCTATTTGAATATATCCATGCTCCTATTCGAGTCAAGCTAAAAAGCTCGTTAAGCTATTACATAAATGATCCGTTTGTATACAATTTCTGTTTTTACTTTGAACCAATCATGGTATCCTGCTGTAAGGTAGGTTGAATAATCCGCATACGGAATTATGGTAATGTTTTTGTATAAATATTGATCCAAATTTTTTTATAACACAAATTATAGTTTGTTTATTAGCTTCTGCAGTATGTATTTAATTTAATTTAATCATAATTACTCATACAATTGCACTTAGTATTTGAACTTGATATTTTTTCTAGCTAACGGTTGATAATGGATTACTTGAATAAATTGTACATCACAGAGCATTGTACAAATATTCGATAAACGATAATTTTAGACTGCAAAATACTCTGTCATATATCCACTATGCGCAATCGTCAACTCACACTAGGGACGCAGTTTTATGCCAGCCCGTAAGCTTACGCTTCAGCTACGATCGCACACCACCAGCTCGTTTGAAAGAAACTTTCAATTTTTCTTTTACGCGTTATGGTTTTACTTTATACCATTTTCAATGGTCTTTGTCAAACCAAGATTCATCAAGCAAAACCACATCGCGCCGTTTCGTTAACCAACCGCTCTTCTTTTTTCATTCATGAATGATTTGAAAATTGAAATCCTTAATGTCAGCGTTTCCTTTGTAACCGAAATGATTTTGTCGACAATCACCACCATTGAGAGATATATTAAGGATCACAAGGCGTAACGAAAATAATGAAAGCTCAAAGTATTTGGTTGTATAGACCTTTTTCGATAACTGGGACCGTGAATCTGTTCGTTTGCATCGTAGAAATTGAGGAGCTGTATATTGTGATGCTCAAGAGCGCCCAATAACAATACTGGTCGTATACTCCTTATCACTGTTTGATCCATCTACTTCTTTGATTGTCATGTATATATTTTCATGGCAGATTCCTTTTTTTTAATTTATTTGTCGACTATGTGATGGTCGTTGGTCGCCTCTCTTGACGCTTTACACCTGCCTGAAGTGATGTCTACAAAATGATGAAGGTATGAACGATTGTGTAAAGCCAAAAAAATATTAACAACGGTCGATTGGGCACATTGCTTTCGGTTTCTACATAATCTGCAAGTTATTCGCTAGAAAATGTGCGGAATCATTGTTGTAGTTATAACAAAGGAAGATTTTGTTATAAGCGGATTGTGTTTTTAAAGTTATTAATTTATTGTTTAATATCAAGTTAGTTCAGTGTCAATAGTAAAGTGTTCAATATGAACCGAACGTAGCATAAGAACCGAATTAGAGCATAATGAATAAATACAACAACAAATTTATAAAAATGCAATTATCGTATTTAAACAAATATCCCAATGAGCGTCATTACTACATTCCACAATTATACATTTATTGCAATGAGTAAGTGCAGGACTGCGTAAATGCAGCAGAAACTGCCAATTGAAATCGTATTATATTTAATTTCTTACTTTTTTATGTCAAAACGCATACGATAAACTAAACTAAGAAATCTTAAATCTAATAGTTCAAAATTCTTGCTATAGTCCAGCAGCTGTAAATGCGTTTCACATTAACTTTTCAAAAACTGTATGTGTAAACGAGTGTGTGTATTTGTATGTGTATGCGTCTGTATGACCATATTTTAACAGGACAAGGTCTTACAACATATGTCTGGCAACTTTCAGTGATAGGTTCACGCCCCAGATTAATATAAGGCAGCTGTTGCTGTTGGCTCATCGACGTGCCAGCTATCATGGTCAGAACGGGAAACGTGGTTGCCATAATAAGGTGACTGCCACCGTTTATTAGTAGCTTAAGGTAGATTTGGTGAGCATTACTGTCTAACGTAAGTCTGTAGTCAAATGTACTACGAACATATTGGAAACGTCGTTCAATCCAAACAAAATCACAGCACGCATACCAAACAGTGATTGCAGTAAGCGACGTCCGTGCCATGTTTCGTTAAGTAGACTAAAGTAGTCGATCACTTTAAATTTGCACTTATAACGCAAATGTACTAGTGTTTATATCTCTTACGATTACGTTTTTTCTTCATACTCTAACGATTGCATCATACATGTAAAGTAATATGGAATCATAGTTTTACGTAAAGAGTATCTTTCTTTCATCGGAATGCAACTTTCTCCAAGTTTTTTTCCGACTACTTTAGTATCACTCAAATATTTCCTTGCTTCAAACTATGAGTTGGTAAGCTAGTCACCTCTAAATATTATCACTGTGGCTGTTGATATAAATATGAGGATAGCTTTTATTTTGATTATTTATTTTTAACTTTTATCATTATTTATCTTCTGTCTGCCTTTTGGATAAATACTCGTACAAGTCATACTCCAAACAAAATGCATATCATCATGTCAAGTATTACGGTCGTAATGATATTGGAGCCTCATTCAATCATCATCGTATATTACATCAAAATGATGTAACGGTTAATTTTTGCTCGAAAGAGACCAATCGTGGTTACTGTCAAAAATGGAATATAGGTTAACTGCAGTGGAATGTGCTCGTTGAATGATTACAACGGATAGTTGGAATTGTAGAGGCTTTTGAAAACAGTTCTTTTAAGCTAACGCAGTGACCACAATTATCTTATGCGAGGGAGTTCGAAAGCGATAAGTGTAACAACATGTTTACCCTGAAGCGTGCCGTAAGTGTGGGTTTGCATAATTCGCTCAACCGAAATGACCGATTGTTTCCGTATCCATTGCATACGTGTCATGCTGTGGATACAGTATTGCGAACGAAAGTTGTTGAAACACGCACACTAGCACATGTAATGCGTAAAAGTGGGAAAATGCGTATGAACCACCGTTTCCTATATGCAACCAGTTTGTAGCTATGTCCTGCCAATCGGCGGTTACATGCACGTAAGTGGATCGTGAAGGGATGGTGTAGAATTTCAACGTGGATGGCGGAGCACAATGTAATACAGTAGGCTTTTGCTCTCGGTACGCTTATTCACCAGAAAGTGAACAAGTTAGTAGCTGCATATAGCTTCAAGCAATTTTTAATTATTGCGTTTTGAATTTCGCCAATTTTTGTTATGGATACTAAACTCTAAAACACGATAGATGGATTGATTTTAATAACTCTTAACAATATTATGTAACCCGGTTCGAAAATTCTATAATAATAACAACGTGCTAACCACGTTTCAACCAACGTGCTAGTTTCCCATCTAAAAAAATTCAGCGTGATGTCAGTCTAATTCAATACAGTCAAAGCCATTTCATTTAAAGCCAAATATCGTACCTATAATTTGCTTGTAAGCTCTTTGTAGGGTACTCAATAAGGATAGAGTGAAAAAATGAACTATTGGTTTGATTGCAGATCGTGTGTAATCCAACCTAGAATATATTTTCACAAAATGTTCTGCTAATTTGTAGGCAAATAAAACATATTTAATGCAAACATGCAACGTTAGCACGTTTTTCATTACGTAGAACCTTTCAAGAGCATAAATGTTTCAAATGTTAGTGAACCGGATAAAAAATAACTCTTAGAACGAAAATTTGAAAATTACCAATATATTGTCAGAATTACCATGTCCATTCTAAAACAAAGAATGTCCAAAAGAAGATATAGATCGATGATTCATTTTATCCTTTAACGCTTGATACACATTACCCCATTATTCGATTAGTTTTTTTTATTTTTGGAGGTTTTCGTCAGATTATTTTCTGTCTTTTGGTCGAGTTTACCAGGTTATCAAACGCAAGATCAAAATCAAATCTTTAGGATTTGTAACCTGGCTTATAAACAACCTAGTAGTAAGTTTTCTAAAATTGTCTTTCAACTGTGAAAACAATATTTATATCGCTAATATTGATGTATGTATGTGATACGACAAAAAATTTCTGATTTCGTTTAAAACATGTCGATTCTAGAATATATAATTGCTACAAATTGCGCTTCTAGAATATACAAAATTGCTGTTCCAAAATATGGCATGGCCGTTCCTATCAACAATAAAAAAACTGGCTGATTCGATTGTCTAGCAAAAAGTCATTATGAGAGTCAGACAATTTAAAGAAAATTTGATCTCTAGAGTGGTTATTAGTTTATTATTTATCGTCTTCTGTTCTTAATGTGATATTCTCTTTTGAAAGTCAGACAGGTAAGTTACCGCCGAACTTACATAATCCTAACATTTAGATCTTTCACGGTTTAAAGTTCAAATGGCTTGTCAAAAAGCATGAATTTCAACAGTTCAGTACACATAATTTAACTGAATGTTTAGTAATATATTTAAGAAGAAAATCGACATTCTAAACATCATGGAAAACATATATTGGTATAATTTGAAATTTAAAAAATTCAAATAATCTCAATTTTCATGTTGGGTATTCAATATAGGACTTATGGCCTACAGCTGCCGGTCCATAGTATAACTAGGATGGAGGATCAGTTCTCTTAGCCACGGATTAATACAGGAGGGCTCAGGAATCTGGACTCTTGCATCTTACCGTGGGCAAAGCCTAGTAAAGAAGAAGAAGAAGGAGGAGAAGAAGAAAAAGAAGAGTAACGATTATAATAAATGTTTATTTATTTATTTTTCACTAAGATTTTCTTTGGCATATATTAAGACAATTGAGACACGCTCAGAACCCACTTCAAATCACAAATGTTTTGAATTTTTTGATTTAACCTCTTTAGAGCTAAAGCTAGAAAAGGTGACTGTTCAGTATTAACGCGCTAGAGACAACCGATGATGCGCTACTCTGTTACATGTACTTCAATACTTGATACGTATAGATACTTTTAGTTCGTAGAAAGTATTTTTCTTTCTCTCTATTAATAATTATGTTATTAACTTCGTAATGTTGTTTACTAATTGATCTCTAGGAATGTAAATAATGCATTTTTTTGCTTTTTTCATTCGCAAATTTATAGATGTATGTGAATTTGGAATTTGTTGAACCAGTAATTCTTAAATATCGACATGATGCTTAAGGGAAGAAAAGCCTCCAATCACTCTTAGTAAAAAAAATTTATTGGAAAATAGTTTTAGATAAAAATGCAAAATTATTATTGCTAAACTCGTCATATTGATTATTAACTGAGTTCCACGTATTTGGGGTTATGAATAAGAAAAAAATTAAAGAAAAAATTTGGAAATAAAGATATTTTGATTTTAACTAAACTTTCAACTTTAACATGTTTAAGTATCAAAATTAAATAAAATAATCGATTGCAAACAGTAAAAATTTTTTTTCCAAATGAACCTAAAATATGGAAAAGTTGGACACAATGGATTTCTTAAATATCAATTCATCATATTTAATTTTGTTACATAATTAGTGTTTGATGTGGTATGTAGTAAATTATTGAGTAGTTATTAAAAAAATCAATTTATGAGTGTGTTTTTGCCGGATTCCCACTTTTGGCGTTAAGAAAACTGACGTTTGACATTATTACATATGTCAAATATTTCCCAGCTGTACATTGTTTTGAGCGCTATTACGGATAGCTAATGTCTGCAATTTTTAACATTTTATTTGTAAAAAAAAACGAGTATGTTCCTGTTTTGTGTAAATGTAGTTATTTTCTCAATATAGTTAAAAGTAATTCAAAGTCATTTTTGGAAAATTTTACCTCATATAACCACGTATTTTTGTTAATTTATGATAAATATTTGTACTGTTGTGATAATTGTGCTCATGAAAAAAAAACTGGGAAACAGATTTTTTTAAGTGACGGTTTGTGTTAATCAACGAATTATAAAAATGTTGCAAATGTATAAACATAAACATTAGTTGTGAATACTTAAACGGATTAAATGCAACAAATTGCTTATCAAGATTAAGGATTTGTAGATTTGTATCCACTGACTGCAGTGATGACTGCTGTATGAGATTGCAGTGCGTGAAATATTGGATTTAACACATGGAAATGATATACATTCTTGGCTTCAACAAGAACACAGTTCTTTCATTTGCTATATTTGCCTGCTGTGTTACAAAAAATTCTTCGATTCATTTCATTTTCACTTTTACTATTCATCTGATTTGATCTGGTACACCCCTTATTACATTATGGAGTGATCCCTTATTATTGCAGTATAATAAAATAAACTGAGAAGAAAAGAGTATCCGAGGTGTGAGGACCCATAGTATCTTTAGACCCTTGTTCGCGCTTTTCGGTCAATATAAAAACAAAACAGGATACAAACTTAGGACACAGTACGATCATTAATTCATTAGCTTATACCTTGCCATTAAATAGGGGTTACATTTATGTTTTTTCATTGGGAGTGCTCAATCGTTACACTAAATATGTGAATTGAAGAAAATTTACACATATACAAACGCTCTCATTCGAGCTAGTATGATTAAAATGCAACAGCCTTTATGTATGTGTGATCATTTCGAATGTCGAACGTCGTCGTCGCATATAATATGGCACGCATTACTCCCTAGTTTCATCGCGCGACTGTCATTCGGAGGCTGTGCGGCTCTGATTGAACTGTATGACAAGTGAATGGAAAATAATCTTTTTTTTAATATTTGTAGATATGCACATAATTGAATCGTGTTTGTTCTTTGGATGTTTATTGTGAGTAAATAGCATGCATCACCAAATCGACAATGATCTAGTTGACGATCCATAATAGTTGTGGCTGATAAACTTTAACTTTTCTTTTCCTGTATCTCAACCTTCAACACTGGATGTTTAACAATCATTCATTCCCTGCAATCAAATGCTCACTTTGTCAAGATCAAAATCATGATCTAGATTCTTCCTTAAAGTAGGAAGAGTTTGTGTGCACAGCTGCGGAATACACTTTTCAACACTTATCAATCAACATGTTCCTGCATACAAGTGCAAAGGAGTATTTATAGTGGTAAAGTGTTTTATCTACTATCCTGCTTCCCGATCGGCTGCAATTTGATTAGTCTTTGATACCTGCTTCACATTGGATAAGATCGCTATCATGACTTAGAACGACAATTGTGTCGACAGCAGTGATTTAAACACCAGTCGTTGCACTGTTTACTATATCCGTTATATCCAGCCGTAGGTCGCTTATATCCAATATAGTAGAATTCTTGCGAGTACAATCGCTCTATCTTGATCGTTCCACCATTGGAACAAGTAGAGTATATCAACGCTTCACGCGATCTCACGAAAACGGCGCTCTCTGAGCTTCATGATCATGGAAGAGGCTATTGGTATGTAAACATATTTTTGTAAGAAATATTCTGTCGCTATTCATATTTTTTTAAGTATATAAAATATAATTTATAGTTGCACATAACTAATGTAATCACCATTCAAAATTCTTAATTTAATGTGAATATGTGTTTTAATGCTGTACATGCACGTTTTCTCATTTGTTTTTTTTTGTGTTTTTCCTCTTGTAGACACTCATTCGATCACAACGTCTGATAAGAACGGTGGCAGCATGTCTAATCTAAGTGACGTATCTAATAGCAATATATCAGTCCCAACTTCTAGTGTGCATTCAAGTCATGTTCGGCCTAGAATGGACATTGCAGTGGTAATCGATTGTGAACAGAGTGCGTTTCTTAATCATCGAAAAGCCGCTCTAGAAGAAGTTCGGCAAGCTTGCTTTCATGTTGGTGCGAATTTGCAGCTGTTGCAATTTGAAGTACTCGACTACGGAGATCTGAACACATTAGAATATTTCTACAATGCAGATGTCGTCGTCGTTGATCTGAGTATACAAACCCAACAGAGTACGCTCTGCTATCAGCTCGGTGTACGAGAGAGCTTTGAGATGAACGAGAACATCGTCATCTATAATGATACCCAAAATGAGGCAACATTACGCATGAAGATATCCTGCGGAAATTATCAGTTTATTTCTTATCGATTACATGAGAGTGGAAACGTAATTATCACTAGTCCTTTGAAAGCAAGAACAGGAGAAGAGCTTCCACCGCAGTTTCATCAACAACAACAATCACAACAACTGCAGCAGCAACAACAACAACATCATCAATCTCATCAGCAGCTACACTCTGCTACATCGTTGGTAATTGCGCTGCGTAAGCTTTTTCAAGACGTCGAAATCGAATCAAAAGCTCATTTGCGAGAGAAATTCTTAGCTGATTTACGTAGCTTGCGTGATCAACTCGCGGGGAATGTGGAGGAGCTGCAACGAATGTTGCGAAACATGCGTAAAAGGCTAGACGATCCACATGTACTATCGAAGGAAATTGTACAGACGTACATGTTGTCGCTACGTGATGTACAGGACTATGATGCTATGGTACAGCTGGTGGATGATCTGGAAACGATACCCAACAAACAGAATTATATTAATACTGGTCCAATGCACTATTTGTATGCATTTGCCTTGAACCGACGAAATCGTGAAGGTGATAGAGAAAGAGCACTACACACATGCACAAAGGCACTTGATAAGAAAGAAAACCACTTTCCCGACATGCTATGTTTATATGGACGCATATACAAGGATATGTTTGTTGAGTCAAATCATACAGACCGCGAAAGCTTAAAAAACGCAATCATATGGTACAGAAAGTCGTTCGAAGTGCAGCCAAATGAATTTGCTGGCATCAACTTGGCAACATTGCTAGTTATTGATGGTAAAGACTTCACAGACAGTGAGCTGCAGTATATCGGAATGAAGCTAAACAATTTGATTGGTAAGAAAGGATCGTTGGCACAAATTAAAGATTATTGGAACGTGGCAACTTTTTTTGAAATATCGGTGTTGGCAGAAAACTACGCAAAAGCGATTCAGGCAGCTGAGTGTATGTTCAAACTACGGCCACCAAAATGGTATTTAAAATCGACGATCGGCAACATCACTCTTATCGATCGCGCTCGTAAGCCGCGTTCTGAAGAGCCGTCAACTTCTGGTATTAGTATTGAACAGCATATATTTCAGTTTTGGATGGAATTTTTTCTTGAAGCAACTGCATCGGAACCGTCCAGCATGGTGCGTTTTCCGATACTGATTCTTGAACCGCAAAAAATCTACATGCCTAGTTACGTGTCCATACACATGGACGCGGAGCAAAAATCAATTGATATCACCAACATATGTCAGCAGCATGCAAAAGAAGGAGGTGGTAACTGCCTTAAGCTTCATGATTTTAACTTTCTTGCAAGCCAAATTAAATCAGTTAGCTTATATAAACGGGACGAACGCTGTGCCTACTTGTACGTGCATCAAAATTCGGATGACTTTCAGATGTTTTTTCCGTCCGTTCAGTGCCGTCAAACGTTTTACGATCTTATTCTGCAAATGACGGCCGAACAAGGTTCCGGTTTTATTGATCTTTCATCTGCAGAGATAACCGCCGATGAACTAGCTTATCAATATGAAACGGACGATCAAGGTCGACGGATTATCCTCGGCAAAGGTACATATGGAAAAGTGTATGCTGCTCGTGATCTCACTACTCAGGTGAAGATTGCCGTTAAGGAAGTTCCGGAGCGCAATACGCATGATGTACAACCTTTACATGAGGAAATAAAACTTCACTCGCAGCTACGCCATCGTAATATTGTACAGTATTGGGGATCGAAATCTGAAGATAACTTTTTCAAAATTTTTATGGAACAAGTACCTGGTGGGTCGTTATCAGCTTTGTTAAGGTCCAAGTGGGGCCCATTGAAGGATAATGAAACGACTATAGCGTTCTATTCACGTCAAATTTTGGAAGGCCTAAAGTACTTGCACGACCAAAAAATTGTACATCGTGATATTAAGGGTGACAATGTGCTGGTAAACACATACAGTGGCGTTGTAAAGATATCTGATTTTGGTACCTCGAAACGGCTGGCAGGCATCAACCCAGCAACGGAAACATTTACTGGTACGCTGCAATACATGGCACCGGAAGTGATTGATCAAGGTGTGCGTGGTTATGGTCCGGCTGCCGACATTTGGTCATTTGGTTGTACTGTGGTCGAGATGGCAACCGGTAAGCCTCCATTTATTGAACTCGGATGCCCACAGGCAGCTATGTTTAAGGTTGGATTTTACAAAACCCATCCCAACATCCCGGAAGAATTGTCGATGGTGGCGAAAAACTTTATATTGAGATGTTTTGAGGTGAATGTGGATAGGCGTGCAACCGCTTCCGAACTATTAGATGATCCATTTCTTTGCGAGTAAGTATTGGTCACAAAAATGTAGAATCAAACTAGTGTTATATTTCTATGTTTTTTTTCCATTCAGAAAGCACAAAAAAATGCGTCCTTCATTTAGTAGCAGTAGTACAATTAGCGGATTGCCTATAGCTATGGCGGTCACGGCTGCGACTTCAGTGTGCGAATTTTCACGTAGTGTTAGTATGCCTGCAGATCGACATGTTGGTTCTAAAACACTCACTTCACAACAAAGCTCAGCCAGTTGCAACACACCAACTCTCAGTTCCGAAACCGAGTAAGTCCATGCATAAGCCTCCATGGCACATGTAATATAATGATTTCCTGGCATATGAAATATGTTTTTTTTTATTTCTTTTCTTCTTCTACAACAAGTTCATCAAGCTTGTTGCTTTTATATCTATGTTTTTTTTTCTTATTCCTTTATAATACTATTTGATTATTGGCATTTAAAAAAAATGCGTAATAGATATTATTCTAGCAAAATCATTTTCTAACATGTTTTTCCCGGTTTCTCTTCATTGTGTTCGACAAAACTTATTAATGTATATTTATAATTATGAATATATGTATTTATATATATATATATATATATATATATATATATATATATATATATATATATATATATATATATATATATATATATATATATATATCTATATATATATATATATATATATATATATATATATATATATATATATATATATATATATATATATATATACCATTCGTGGATAATAATCTCTGCTTTTCTTTTTTACTTTGTTGTTTTTTTTATTTATTCTCGTTGTCTGTTTCCGTCCTTGTCCTTTTTATTATCCTTTCACGCATAATCTATTTTGAAATATTCTACTTTACTGACGCATTCGGTATATACATGACCAACATCAATTTTTTTTTTTAAATCCATTCCCAATTCCTTGTTCTGCTGCTTCATCATGCCATATTTTCGTATACTACGTTTCGCTGTTGGTAATACGTTATTGCCAATATTGTTGATTCGTTGGTTGCACATTGTTCTTCGTGTTGATCGTGTATCATCAGCGTCAGTACCACATCGATCCCACCGTCCCTGACTGATTCCACGTCCGTCATCCACACGGCTACTCGTTCTGTAACGATTCGCAAAAGCAAGCTCCCTTTTCAACTGACGCCGATCAAGATGCCAAAGTACGGCCTTAGCAGCATTGGGTAAGTGTGGAGTGTATTTGGAACCGTCCCATGTAGCTGTGTCTCTTCCCGTTGATATAACACATGGTGCCACTTAATTCCTGTTTTTTTCGGTTTTATGTGTAAATGAACGACGGTTGTATAAATATTACCATAGCATATGAAGCTACTGGGATTTAAATTTAGAAAAAAATTTCTTCACATGTGATTTTGTGTTTTACAGAAACCTTGCTGAAACACCGTCACTTGAAAATGATCATCTCCAACAACCATCATCGTCATTTGAGCTGAATCGACGTAGCTCGTCGGGAGGTTTACTTTCACCTGAGGTTCATATCATGTTTTAGATAAATGCTAGAAACTTATATTTGTTTGATACATAGGTTTTTATTTCAACTTTATATAGGTGGAAACGATAACTTGCTCCAATACAGGTAAATCGGCATTGGCTGGTGACGCCAGCGAAAGTGATGGATATTACCTTGCTAAGAAAGATCATCAGCGTCGGACAACATTGCAAAAAGTGCTTTATCACGATGTAACAAAAATCTGCCAAGTGTGGTTGGAAAAAATTGAATCCGTGCGTGAGGAAAAGGTGATGATAACCAGAGCCCATCTAGAAACGTTACTAAATGCGTTGCGCGACTACATAGATAAGCCCCGCAAGGAAGCTCTGGAGCAAGCTATGGTACAGCTTAAGGAGCAACTCGATGTTGTGGATTCTACCGCAATTGATCATCTGCATCTCGCCCTCTACTTTTTCCAAGATGCGGTAATTGCCGTACTTCGCTCTCACAATATCAAACCACATTGGATGTTTGCATTAGATAATTTAGTGAAAAGCGCGGTACAAGCGGGTATAATGATTTTGTCACCTGAGTTAACTGCAAACATGGTTCCTGAACCCGTACCCAACGAAGGCGACGATGATGGCATTGATGACGGCGCAGATGACGACGGCAACGATGACAATGATGATGATGACGATGACTACGACGATGACGACGGCGGCGGGGAAGTCGATGAAGATACAAGATTTATACAAGATAAAGTTAGCCCGAATTTGTATGAGCCATCAGAACACGATGAGCACCGTGATTGTGCCGATGGCATCAGTGGTGGTGGTTGTGCAAGAAACACAATGATAGGTGCCTACTATAAGCACATAGAAGAAGTGACTGAGGAAAAAGAGGGTATATTGCTTGAGACGGCAGCAGAGGATGTGATTATTGCAACATCTGATCGAGAAAAAATCAAGTATGAGAATAGCAGTGCAGATAAGTCCCGAACCAAGATTGGTTATGATTTCAGTAAGACGTCTGCTGCTAATTCGAGGACTACCGAATTGACATGCAAAAAACTTCGCTGGAAAACGTTACAAGAACATGTTACCGCACTCAGGGCGGAAAATGAAAGACTGAAGCAATATATAATAGAATCTCAACACTCGTATCAGAATGCCTTCAAGGCGGTTCTAGAGAGCGGTGTATTTACACGTTGTCTTACTGACCAACTTGTTGCTCTAATGGAGCGATGTCTACACGACCATGTCGGAAACATGCCAGATCAGAGTGTCAGTGGCGATTGTGACGATAATACACAACGTCGTTCAAGTTCTAATTTTCGAATGCCGTCATCAACTACGACTTCATTTAACGCTCAGCAAATTCATTACAAATGCCAAGACGTTCCTCGTCCGGTAGACTCGCAGTTCGTAGCGCAAAGTGACAAAAATGTTGGTATAGGTGATGGTCGGTTAGCTGGTTGGCTCCAGGCGCAAGGCATCTCGCGAATTGAAAGTAGGCAGCGAATATTGTGCGAAGGCTTTCGCTATGATGACTTTCTATATGATTTGGAACGAAGTGACTTGCGCCGATTGGGACTTTTGTAAGTGGAGGTTTAGTTGATAGAATAAACTAAACATTTTCGTAAAGCATAATTTATGGAAAAATATTTATATATTTTCTGTTATTTCTATTATTTTAGGATAGGTGAGGAGATTAGAATTTGGAACGCGTTAAAAAAGCACCGTATGCTGCACCCACCGAAAAGGTCACATTCAAATGACGAGAGTGATGGGCATTGGCAAATGAGATGATGGGCATTGGCATCACTCTAACTGACGATGCTGACTCGAACTGACGAGGGTACAAAAGATAAAGGATGCGTCAAAGGAGTTAAAGTTAGAGACGCTACTTACGCGAGTGTTGGTAGGATAAATGGGCTTCATGAGAATTGAAGTAGTTATTTTTGTATTGTGATTTATTTTTCTAGGCATGTGTGTGTTCTGTGTTTCAATTCATGTTTTTCGAATGAAATTCGGAAGAAAATCAAAGCATTAATACACAAAGTGTCCTTGTAAAAGAGTTAAACAATCGTTTTGCAACAATGACAGTGTAGGCACCCATACTGATTAGTGTTGATTGGTTGACTGTTGTGATCGGTTGTTCCAAACTGCTATATAAGCAAAATATGCTCGATTGCTCATCACATGCAGATTGATGACCGTAGAATATATTATGAAATTTGTGTGTTTTTTAGTTCTAAGTTTTGTTTGTTTTTACTAATTCTTTGCTGTCTACCAAGATTTGAACAATAAAAAGGCAATTCAGTAATAACAATATCAAAATGCCTTTTTAATAAAAGTACAATGCCCAAATACGTTGTATAACGGCATTTTCAATAAATAGGTTTTATACTGAAAGTAGATCTACTGCAACGTAGCACAAATCGCAAAGGACTTTAAACTTTGTCTTTTAACATCCATCTAATGTTACGAAATGTGTATAAATAAAATAAATGCTTTAACAGCAAGAAATTAATTATTAAGATTATTAAGCGTTTCTTCAATATGGTTTATGCAATATCTTGATTTATATTAAGTATAGTTTCTTTCATATTTTCATACAGCCATTCTTTGCAATTGTACTATTATTTAGATAGACAAATTGTACTTTATTATTACAGAAAATGAATAATAGATAAGATTTCGAATAAGTTAGTATTGAAACAATGGAACTTGACAAAAATCATGCTTGGATTTTAGTATCGCGTTTCCATTAAAGATACCTGATACGTATTATGCAACCTGTAGGCTCCTGTATGAGTTTTACTAATTTAGGTGAATTCAACAGTATTTTGGCAATCATTCAACTAGGCTAGAGGAAATCGGAACGATGAGAAAAATAAATAATTTGTTATATAGTAAGTTTATATTCGCTTTACCGCCACCGGTGTCAATGTAGTGTATTTTTCGGCAAAAGCGGTATATAAAATCAAACAAATAGGATTATTCAATGCAAACAAAGTGGTTGATGTTTGGGAGGGTTATTCTCAAGCAAACGCTTTAATTGTAAGTGTTATTTTTGTCGAACACTATTTTCCAAGCAAGATTTTTCTGGTTGCACCAAAATTTAGACCAGCCTGTGTGGCACCCTTGTTCGATCCTGCTTGAAGTCCAATTAATCCCTCACCGGCACGCAACTGCTCCTCGGTAAATTCACGTCGATTTTCTTCAGCTGGACGTGGGCCGAGGTATGGGCCTCTAAATTCTGGATGTCTGTAGCACTGAAGTGAACAGACGAAACAGTGGTATTAAAAATAATATAGCATAAAATACATACAAAGTTAAAGTTGAGTTAACTACTTTCGTGAGCATAAAACAAAATTAATTAAATGGGCCACGGTATCGCAATAATTGTGGTAACGTAATTCCTTACCGCGCGCCCAACAGCAAATATAGTAGTCGTAACGAGAGCGACGTTTTTACGATCCCACAGGTCAGTTGTCTGGAAAAGGTCCACATCAGCTACGCCATACTTGATGCAGGCTTTTTGAAACCTATCAGCGAAACCAAATGAAATAGCGAAAATGACCAAGTGAGAATCTGAGAATAGACTGATGCTATACAATTCTATTGTTATAGACAATTTATTGTTTGACCGCTTCTACTTCTTCTTTATGCGAAATCGGACAATTGTTTGATCGCAAAAAAAATCTGCACATGAATGACGTTAATGGCAAAAATTTGTGTTGTAGCTCGAATTATATAGTCTACTGCTTGTGGGCAACATCTTTGTTTGTGATTTCTTTTCTATCGAAGAGACGTATTTAACTAATTAGAAGATATGTTTTTTTTGCTTGTACTACGTGCCAGTGCAACGACGTATTCCACACCGCAATAGTACTTAGTCCTCTATGCTAGGTGTTTTTCATGCGAATGTGCACAATGTGAGGCAATTCCTGACAATGAAAAACTTTTCATGCTGGTCTACGTTTCGCTAAAGTGTTAACGAATGATTCTGAATGTGGGGCATAACGGCACGGCATTTGCGACGCTTTGTAAAGCAGTGCAGTTTTAATCCAAATATCGCACTGTTTCATGTTTTTTTCTGGTACTAAAACTGGTATCTGTAACCAAGTTGTGTCGGTTTACACAAAACTGATTCCTTAGTAGTGACTTGGTTTTAGAAGGTTTTTTTTGTATATTGCATGTGGATAAACAGTTTTTAAAACAAGTACTCGGTTGCATACTTACTGGTTGATATTGTCCATCATCTTGTAATCCCCACCGGTGGTGTTGATTTTAGGTACAATACCGGGTGACAAGCGGTTCATTAACCGACATAGGAGGATGCCATCGCGTAAGCAGTCTTCGTACACAAGGCCTTTTGGAAACTTGTCTCCAATCATCGTCTCGATCCAATGTTGAGCCTCGCGTTCCTGATCACGATCGCGTTTACCTGCAACCTGTGCGTTTATGTGTCATTGATTAAGAAAAGAGCTTCATTTATAAATTGGGAAATTATGATAGATTTTTTTCAGTTCTTATGAAACTATCATTCTTTCATTCAATATTTTCTATTTAATTTTACACTCGCTTCATTTCTAGTAATTGTTCTATTTTTCTACACTTCTTTTTATAAAATTCTTATGCTTGGAAATAAGCAATGAAGTTTACCAAGTATTTGGATTGAATAAGGCTCCGTGAAACAAGATCATTGCTTAACTAAAATGCTCTCTGAAATTCGTTCGCCGATAACGATAAAGCTTTCTTATTTTGTATTTAGTTTCCATTTTTGTTGCTGTTACTGTATTTCACGACTGTAGTGCTATACTGTAAGTGTTTTCATGCATACGAAACATCCGCTACGGAGGTTAGCGTTCTGAAAATATGATTCGGTGCCGCATCGCTGACTGAATAACACGGTCATTGCTGGAATGGCTGATTAATTTAATCCATGTTGCTTTTACTTTAGAATCGCATCTGGCGAATATAAGGAAGGTAGTAAAAATGTAAAGCCGTCCAAAAATTCTAGCCTAATATTAAATAGACAAAAAAGGATATTGTTTCAACCATGTATTCAATTGAGGTCAATAACCATGCAAATATTTTATTCTTCATTATATATTGTTTTTGTACCTTGTAATAAATAGTTAAAATTCAGAGACTGATATTTCTAAGGCCAGTCTTAGCGAGCGTTTGGAGATGCGAGCTAGAAATGACATCAAACACCAAGATTCCCTTGCATTAAATGGACCTGTGACAGTTATCGGTGAATCGCAATACCAAATCGTTTGTGTCCCTGATATAAAATGATCTGCCTTTGTCCTAATTGGCAAATGTCCAGACTTCCGAGTAAATTTGATATAAACTATTGAGTAATGGATAAAAATTATGTACAATAATAGAATCAGTTGGAATGAAATATGCACTGAACCTTAGTAACGTGTGTATCTTTTGACGATTTGAATACTCTGGAATTGGATGTGTGTGATAGTATAACACATTCTGCTCCGGCAGCTTCTCATAAGTCGCAGTGTGTGGTTTGGTGTGGCGCATAATTATAAATAGTGCGCGTTGGTGCAATCGCCGACCATACGTCCAATATTGACGTCATCCAGTTGAATTATTAGAATATATGCAAAAAGTCGTAACCGTGTGTTTTTATTCTAGTTTCCTACCGGACGAGAATTTCTCAAGTGTTAAGTCATAAATCGCTTTGAACTGTATTGATGTTACAAACTGAGTTAAAAATCTTCGAAGTATGTATATATATATATATATATATATATATATATATATATATATATATATATATATATATATATATATATATATATATATATATATATATATATATATATATATATATATATATATGATAAGACTACGCATAGAGAAAGTTTTGCGCCAGTTTTGGAGAAGTATGGTTAATGATTCCCATCTGCGGTTTTAGTGAATATGAATTGCGCAGGCGCTCATTAACGATTGAATTATTCGGGCGCGTGCTCGTTCACCCCATTGCTCCTGGCTTTTCAATGTAAACGATTGTGAGCGATTTCAAGAGCGCTGCATTACCTTACTCCCCGATGGCGAACAGAACTTGGTGAGTGGGTGGCTAATGTCGTCATCGCTGTTAGTTACTGTAGCGTGAAAATTTCCCCAAAGAGGTACAAGCGCGCAGGTTCTCTGGATCACCAAACACCGAAAACCTGTTAGCCAAAACACAAAATTCGCTCACTCAAACATGAGGTACCACAGTCGTTCGGCAGTAGGCGCACAGTTAAGTTGTTGAATTTCTTAAGCAGTTTTGTTGAATTTTTCTTAGTCTACTTGACAACCTTGAGCGACTTGGGTTGTGTTGGCTATAAGTGTCTAGGTGTTGTAATTTAAGAGATCGTTTGTTATTTTACTTAGCACCAGTTTAGCCAGTTAGCGTCGTTTTTCATTTAGTCAATCAACAATATCAATCAAGAATAATATGGCGGTGCGTGTATTTTGTGTTGTTTGTTTTTATTATTATTTTGAACATTAATGTAAAAATTGAAAAGCTGCATCTACAGTTTTACCACTATTATCCCTTAAGGTCTTATAATTGTAGTTATACCTCAAGTCTGCAACGAAATAACTTGTTTTGTCAAGTTGATTTATTGCAATTGAGTTGGTAATTGGGTTAAGGATACAAGGATTTTACTAGGTATATTTGGAAATTCTGGAGATTTTTCCATTACCAATATAAAGATAACACTTAATTTTTATTATTGATAATAATAATAATTAATACTAAATTATAATTTTAACTGCGAGTTGTAGCATAAAAAACCTTAACACCCGCGTATTCTCGGTGATGGAAATTGCTCGAAATCCAAATAAACTTGGATGCGTGTACTATTTTTAGTCATGACCGCTTTTTCACTAGTGTAATAAAGAAAACAAAATGCCAACCGTCAAGATGTGTCGGAGGGCCCTTCTCTTTCTTCACTTCTTACCCGTATTACATGGAATCTTTTGAATTTTCTGTTGTATACGTCTGGGGTTGTAAATTAAACATGAAATGAAACTTTTTTCATCAAGAAGAAAACATTAAATGATTAGCCTTTCTGGTTTAATTCCAGCCACGAAACAAGGAACAAGAATCCGAAGTGTTGCAATGGATTAGCGATGTGTTGGGTGAAAAATTACCCCCCGGAGCGTATGAGGATGTCCTCAAGGATGGTGTTGTGCTGTGCAAGCTAGTCAATAAGCTTGCGCCGGGTTCTGTGAAAAAGATTCAGGAGCGTGGTACAAACTTTCAGTTAATGGAGAATATTCAGCGCTTCCAGGCAGCAATCAAAAAGTACGGCGTACCTGAGGAAGAAATTTTTCAAACGGCGGATTTATTCGAACGGCGAAACATCCCGCAGGTGACATTATGCCTTTACTCGCTAGGAAGAATCGTAAGTATATGCAATATACAATGTTAAATTCTTTATCAAAAGCCTAATTAATGTTCCAATTCGATCTTATTTCCTAGACTCAAAAGCATACGGACTACCATGGACCCACTCTTGGTCCCAAGATGGCAGACAAGAATGAGCGCAATTTTTCCGAAGATCAACTGCGTGCTCATCACGGAGAACTAAACCTTCAGATGGGTTACAATAAGGGAGCTTCGCAAGCGGGTCTAGGCTCATTTGGCAATTCCCGTCATATGTAGAATATTTGTCGTGTGCACTGGTGCTAAGTTTCATGAATGCATAAAACGCGGCATAATCGGCTATTCGGGAGGGTCGAGAAATAGAATATTTGTGTTTTACAGTGCACAATTATGTATCTTTAGCTATATGTATACATTCGCTGTTACAAAATCATCCGTTCGCAAACATTTGGGATTAACGATCTGCGTCGATCTGTCATGGGTGCATCATTGCTATTTTTAGACTAAAAACCGACAGTCGTTTGTAGTGGCGTCGTATATCTTTGGCACCTGTGGCTGTTCTTCGCACTCTCCTATACTCCTACGCGTGCACTTACTAACCTTCAAATTTAGGATCTGTCTGTAATCAAAAAGGTAAATCTATTATGAGCGCTTAGATACTTCTTGTTGTTGTTTTAAATAGCTGTTACTTCCAATACTTTTACTACTGTTGGTTGGCTTGATGCTCCTTTAATTTTTTTCAGCTCTAACGTTCTGGCAGAAGAATCATAAGCGCCACCAAGATCGACGATATCTTGTGTTGAGCGCAGTCATCTCTTAGGATGAAAATTTTATAAATACTTGCAGACATCTTTTTTTGTATGTGTAACAATAAATAATAACTCAATGGCTCTATTGGTTTGATCACTTTGTTTGGTCTTATTGAGTGTCTTTATTTTTATTAGTGTTCTACTTGAATAGAAAATTAGTAGAGTATAAGAGGAAAAGCTCATCTCATTTTGCATGTAACATAGTGTGCTGATAGTAGTTATTTTAATTAATATTTCTGCGTATCTGTCGTGATTTTGTGATCAATATGTTTTCGTAGTGGCCGTGATTCTTGAAATGGTAACTATATTAATCCTACTTTGCTGCCTATGTTTCTATTTGGGTGTAATATACAATTACGCAAAAAAATAACTACAGTACGTTAAAATGTTGTTTTGTGATGGTACATCTCGTAACTGTTAGTCAGGAAAGAGTAATAAAATGGTATAGTATTTTCACAACATGTCAACCAGCTCACGTGAAAAACACGTTACGAAACATGAGATCGAACGGACCATGACCGCCACGAGGTCACTCTAAACGATCGGTCTTGCATCAAGTCAAGAGACGATCAAAACGATATCTATGTCGAATGGCCGCCATCTGATGTCGAACAGTTTTCCCTCTCTGACAGTAAAATAGTACTGTGGGTGATATTCGAGCATTAAAAAAGTTATTTGCAAAGATACACACATCATACTTATCAATGGAAAAACAAATGAAGGACAAGTTTTAAAAAACGTTGTACTTCAAATGGTATAATAAGCAAGAGATTGGAATATCCGAAAAAATTGAGAATATGAAATTTTCCATGAAATCTTTTTTTTTAAATCTGTGTAAGTATAGACAAAAATATGAGCAAAAAGTATGCTATCCACACTTGTTGACATCAATGAATCGTTTCAATATACCAAGAACGTGCTCCTACGATTTTGTTGCATAATTTTTAATGCAACGACGCTTCTGATGCATCAACTATTGCCTGTTAGTTACGACTGCGTTTCCAGCCGTAACATAAGATTTACAACCTGTATGCTCTATCTCTCTCTCTTTTTCTTTCTCTCTCTCTATCGCTCGCTCTTGCACCATTCTTGAAACATATGCCCTCTCGAATAAAAAATCATGACTCATAGCGTATCTATTCTCAAGTCGACTGAAACTTGTCTCATCACAAATGGGCATATTTTTAGTTTACGTCTCAACAAGTTCCTGCTAAATTCTGTTGCAAGCCTTTGACCTTAGCTCATCGTGACTGGTTGGATTAGACTTACAGTGGTAGTAGTTGAAAAACATCGTATCACTCCGGAAATTGGATGCCCTCCTACGCAATCAGCGATGATGACCCCAAAAATGAAAAACATTTACTAAGGGAGCTTATTGAGAGTGAGGGAGGTAGGTTCAGAGAAGGAATGTAGTGATTGAGATAGGTGACAATTCTTTGCATTTATCTGGCATAAAACAGGGAGTGCAGATATTTCATAAACGTTAGAGTCTATGATTACGCATTAACTAACGTCACATCATCGTGACAGTGCGTACGCTGGCCGGGACGACAGTTACCCTTCGATTCTAATGGCTGGAGTTATGCCGCCAAGTGCTTCGTTGGCGACCGCAAGAGCGGTCTAACTTCTTACCCGCACTGCAACGGGGAAGGGATGCAGTTTTCGATTGAGGTTTAGTGAGAGTGAGTTGTTCTGAGAGGGTCAGTGCTATTCATGAGAGTGGTAAAGGTAAGGTGTGGAGGAGATAGACGGTAGTATCGTCGTTGTTGCTTGCATCGCTTGCACATACCAAAGTATATAAAGGTTGTATAAATTGTACTGCGTAATGATGCTAGGCTTGCAGACTTTATTTGCTTGATGTTGCTCACGGTTGTGCGGTTTTAAATACGCAGTCCAGCAAAAAGGTGTAACAGGGATTCTTGAATTGGTAGTACTTAGATTGTTGGGCGTTAGTTTTTATTTGAAAACTGTGTGTGTATGAGATAGATGTGCACATATTGAATAGAACTTGTACAGTGTTTCAGTGTTCCCTTCATAAGTGACGTCGAAAACCAAATTTTATGTTTTGTTGTAAAATTGTTCAATAATAACATTGCAGCTATACGCCTTACTTTATATAGTACGGAAACTACATTGAGCAAGCTATGCATTCTTTGTGTTGCATTCTTTTGATTAAAGGTCAACGATGGTTTTCTGTACCGTTTATCAGTTTGATTATTATTTCCTCCTTTGTTATTGGCATGCCAGCAGTTGCAGACCATTCACCATTTCAAATCAAACGTAGGTATTTAAATTGAAATTCAAATTAAAACTGATTTATTTTTACCCAAAGCTATACTTGCATATTCTTTTTGTATAATAGCCGAGTTTATCAAAACATGCCGCTTCGATCAAAAGGATTTTCTCAACTGTTCCACGGAATCTGTTCAGGGATTATTCGATAAACTTGTTACAGGTAAACTGCAATTAATTTTGCTGTGTTGCTGTATTTTTCGAGCTCAACCAAACGGTCAAGGTTGTAGAAAACTTAAGCTGCGGTAGTGCATTAGCTTTGCAGGTAATGGGCATGAGATGCTTAGTAGAAATAGTACTAAAGTGATAATTAGGATCGATATTCACAATAAGTGTTAATTAAATTGTGAATAATCCATCTGGAGCTAAGTGTTACGTTAGCAGAATCAAATGTGAAGATCAATTCAAAAGAAGCCATCTATCTTGAAATCTATTTTTATATTTTTTTCAAATATTTCTAACCCTGTAACCTCTCATCCAATTGATACCTTAGAGATAGCAGCATGAATGGAAACTAAAAAATAAAATTTTGAGACCAGCAAAACATGAACATAATTTAATAATATTTCATTTTTTGTTCGTAAATGTTTCATCAATTACGCAGGCATCGAAGGACTGGAACATGTTGGTACGATAGATCCCATGAAAATTAACAAAATAAGGATTTTGCAAGGTGATGGTCCAGTAAGTGTTAACGCATCTCTTTCCAAAGTGGTCGTTACTGGTTTTGCAAGCACCAAAGTGATCCGCAATGTGTAAGTATATTTGGCATATTCATTCTACTGTTGGGAATTGAAATGAAATCAGAAAGATTGAAAAATGTTTGTACTTCAATCAATTTCTCACACACAACTCAGCGTTAGCAAGAAGGATTTCGGGTGGGAGACACACATTCGTTTGCCAAAAATGCGGCTGGAAGGAAATTACCACATGCAGGGTCGAATTTTGGTAATACCACTGAACGGCCACGGAAAATGCTGGTTTGAGCCAAGTGAGTAATAACAGTATTACCTTTATGTCTGTTGAATTTGGCATGTTTAATGTTTTTAATCAACTCGTGTGCGCACACAGGTGGCATGGACATAGTTATGCGGACTTCCACTGACCTCTACAACAAGGATGGGCACGTGTTTTACAATGTGACGGCCACCAGGGTAGACTATACAATTTCAGGCTTGAGATTGCACATGGGAAACTTGTTTGAGGGCGTAAAAGTGCTTGAGGACAGCACTAATCAGTACCTAAACGACAACTGGCGACCGGTTTCCGAGGCGCTTAAGCCTATCATTGCTAAAACTATCGAAGATATACTGCTCGTCATCATGCAAAACATTTTTCATCAGATTCCAGCCGATTATTTTGTCCAGGATTTACCAGCAACTGGTTTATCATAATTTGCCTCGGGCCAACGGGAAAAAGCTCAAAGTACATCATATACAAAAAAATTACTAATACTAAAAATAGTATATGAAATTAAAAAAAAAATATACACACAAATTGCTACAGATATAAATAGAATGCATGTAGCATACAAGTGGCTTGTGATACCAATTGTTTACTTTTACCGTCGATTATACTTCATTTTTACCTAAAAATTACTACATAAGTCAAATAGTGGAAGCTGCATGGTAGTTGTTTAAAGAAAGAAATGAAGCAACAAATTCAATGAATAAAAATGTAATAAACAAAGAAACGAATAAACGATAAACCGAAAGAGGCATTTTGATTGCAAATGCTTTAGATTGAATACTATACTAATACTAATACTCTATAGTAAATAGAGTTAATGAATGGTTTTATTGAGATTGTGGTTATGACTCCTACATTTTTGGCGTCAAGGGACACTAAACTAAAATCTACAGCTCATTGATGGAAGAAAAAAGGAATGAACATATTTTCTTTATCAGAGTATTTCATTTTTAGGCTATCACGATATGTTAAAATAGCAAGAAACTCATGAGCCGAATACATCATACATATACATGTGCGAATCAACGGCATAAATATTCATTGAAAATCACCAATTACATTTAGCTTTCCCCATTCCAAATCGGTATTAATGCGTTTTATGTAAATCTCTCTGCTCGGTCGGCGATGAAGCGCAAAATGCTGCCATGCAGTGCTGCAGTACTTTCTGGGGCAATGGAAATCGTTCCATGTGCAAAGGTGGACGAGTTTCGAGATGAGCGGGAGGGAGAGCGAGATGAGAGCCTAATGATTGCGTATTACGCGTCACCCTTCACGCCCAGTGATTCGCGTTTGCCTCACGCCATTGCGATGCAAGTGGAGTCTAGAGGCAATCTGTACGGCGATCAGAATGAATTTTAAAAGAAAATAGTGCATCCCATTATCGGCGCTCTGCAAGCGATAATGTTTGCTTTCCCCATACCGTCATGCAAACACATAGTGAAATCGACAGTGCAAAACCGATTAAAAAGGAAATATCTGATTATTAGCTGTTTATAGATTGGTGAAAAAACGATCTTACGCTTTGTTAGATTGGGAGAAAACTCAGAAACTACTATAGTGTATAAAAAAGTAATGCTTCTGTTTCTCTCTTGTAGATGTTAATTAGGATAAACGGTGGGTGACGGCAAATTTTTCAGGAGGCCATGTCACCAAGTATTGGGTGACGGGAAAAACGCATGATTTTAAAATGCAAGTTTTGAGTATTGAAAACAGCTATTATTCCCAAATCTAAAATTTATTGACCAAACAGAAATTCGAATTAACGTATAGAAAGTCAAAAAATTATCACAAACGTAGAACGTGTAGAATTAGAGCCAGTTCAATCGTTGCTAACACATATGATCAAGAAACGCTTGAATCGTAGCATTCTGTGGAATTTCTTAATAAACGCTTGGTACACAAGGTGTTAACACTGCTGCTGTACATCTTTGATGTTCAACATATTTGGGATGGAAGCACCAGCGCTTAATTCGCTAAAGTGCGGATTGTGAATATTTTGACATTAAGAAAAAAGTTGCACTACTATTGGGTACGAATATATAAGAATAAATTCAAAAAATGAATAAATTTTTATTTACGATTTTTTTATTCTTTTAAACTCACCAAATGCCAAATCTTACCCTACAATTGTTGTTTAAGGCTTATTTAGCTGTATGCTACGTTTTGAAACATTACGTAATCATAATGATTTAATTGAAAGAAGCTTTAGCAGGTAATTGATATTTAAAAAAATATTTTGAATCACTTACCTGCCATAACGGACGTCCCGGCATGCTGATTGGAGTTTCTACAACAGTTACAGCTGATATAAAAACTGGCTGGTTATATCGTTCAGGACACTAGGTGGGAAAAGACGAACAATGTGGCTGTCCTTTTATGATACTTGAGCTTGGATTTGGGATTTGTTTGATAAGTTGTAGCTTGAAAGTTGGAACTTGTGTTGTCGATAATCACGTGCGTCCATTACAATATTTGTGCGAACACAGTAAAGATATTTAGCCGGTTTACCTGTAAAATTTTAAATTTAATTTCAGAAACCCTAAGACGTGCCTGAATGCAGAGAAATTTGTTGATTTAGGGAACATTTATCGGGAATACGAGCAGACTATATATTTTAATCAATGCGACCTGTAAGTCAAAACGATGCAGGAGACACCTGGTTACACTACATCTTATGCTATAGATAAAACTTAACGTTCATAATTGAGTGTATATGTACTTTCTCTAAAATTTATTTTGAATTGATGTTGTGGTAGTGTGGATTGTGAATAGTGATGCATGCTGGACTAAGGTAATCATGATGTAGATTACGCCTGCGCTAGAACGATACACCGTAATGTACATGCTAGAACACCTACATTAACCCACATTAACATACACATTTTCATAAACACTCACATAAACATACACAAAGCACGCAATTTCACTTATTTAACTTTGTAAAGTTCATGTACTCGTTACTTTACGTTCAGTAGAATAATTGAGGACGATGAGGACAATGCTAGTAGCAATTTAATGTAAAATGGGGAAAGTGTTCCGGAGCTCCGTTTGTTTATGTAGGGCTTGTTCCAACCAACTGCTCAAACCAAATGCTAAGAACCGAATAGCCATAAACCGTGGCAAGCTGGTCTTGTTATATATATAGACAATCAAGCAGAGCGACCATCATGATTGAAACATCTGCTAATGCTGCAATCGCACCCGGAACGACCACCCTTTTCACCCAGCAACCGCTCATAATGCTTTCGAGCATTATACGCTTCGCTATTGCGGGGTGTATTTATGGGTCGGCATACCACTAGTGTTAACGATGCATAGCACATAGGTGGATTTGGGTACAAGGTGTTTGAGTGAGGTAAATAAGTTATATATATATATATATATATATATATATATATATATATATATATATATATATATATATATATATATATATATATATATATATGTGTGTGTGTGTATGTGTTTATGTGTTTGAGTGTGCATCTACATATATCGTATATGTACACCTATATACATGTGCGTACACCATTTTACATACATGTGTATGAAACAATCCTGCACTTTGTCTAACGTAGTTAGTTACTTTCCATCGACCGGGATCACCATTCCCCGATTTAATGAAGAGATACAAAACCATGCACCATAAAAGGAGAAATGAAAGGTTTGCTTTGCATTAAGAGCCACAAGAAAGAGGAAAAAACGAGTATGCATAAGCATGCATTTCTTATGCTCGCACACCGTTGTCACGCTAGATCGGCTGGAACTGGAAAGCTACTATGACGGCTGAACTGGGTCTGGCCGGAAGAAGCGGGGATCGTGGATGTCTACATGCAAGACTGCATTGACAGCTTAGTATTCATTGTTTACGCTCATTGCTTTCTCAAACGTGTAATGTAGATACACTACATTGCTTTTAGCAGCCAATCACGCAGCTTTTGAATCATATCATATTTTTGGTTTCATTGAAATCATCACATATCAATATTTTTTATATCATTGAAATCATCTCATGCCAAAAAAACGTGCACCAAATGTGTGTTTTGGAATACATGCAATAAAGAACTGGAAATAATTACGTTTCTGTCTATCCTTTTCTTTAAAAACGTTCTAAATTCAGATTAAGTGAGTATGTTTGCCTTGTATGTGGAATAGTGTTAGCACACCCCTCCCTTGTTGGTAGAAATGTATTTATGTTTCACCCGTTAACTTTGGTTAGTTTTTGACGAAATTTGTCCCCAATCATATGCAATACACTATTTTGACAACTTTTTTTTAGTGCTCTGGTCGATTTCTTTGTGTATTCCATAGTTTGAAAACATCCTGGTTTGTTGATTTACGTACATATTTTTGAATTTAGCAGCTCAACGCGAATTTTTTTTGATCTTCGTTGCGAATGCGATGTTTCTCTTTAAAAATTAATTGAAAACCCATTTTTTGAGTGCCTCACCGACGACGCAAAAAAGAGCTGCTTTCTTTATTTCCTGTGAGTATCGGTTCTTAAGGTCTGCAGGGCACACGCTCTGGATTTTTATAAGTCGACTATCCTTTCGGTTTGAAAGCTTATCGTCGCGAGCGTTTAAACCGGTTCGCGAAGGAACGGTATGAGATCGTTATAGAGCGAGAGCGTTTTTTCCGCCAGTGTCCCTTTGGTAGTCTCCTCTATTCTCTCGCACTATCACTTTCGCCTCGTGATTTTGGCGCTCCACATCTAGTACTGCTATCTTAGTGGCCGGTCGTTCTAGCGCGCCATTTGCGATCTGTAATGTCGTGCGTCGAACCTGCCCATCCGCGGCTTAGGCTACAGTTATTACTCGTTCTATTTGCGAATGATTTTTGGGAGAGACGGTGATAAGCACTACACCTCCTTGCTGGTTCGGACGGGTCGGGCGAAGGAAGGATATACACATGTGCTTTTTGGTCTGTGGATAGTGACCTCGCGAGTGCAAACGTTTCTTCGTTCTTATTGGTGTGACTGTCTTTAGCCCAATATATTGCGTGTGTTTGTGTAAAAAAAACTCCGATCAATAAAGCAGTTGGCCGAAGAAAGATTCGTATTAGTTCGTGATCGTTTGCACTCACGGGGTCACTGTCCGTCATCTACGGAGAGACCAAAAAGCACATATATATCCCATCTTATCGGTAACAGGAGGCAGAATCAAACGGTAAAAGTTAGCGGGCAGTAATGTTCTAGTGAAAGGTGCGCTTAGACATATACAAAATGGCGATCGTTTTTGGAGGTTGACTAATGAGTTTTGTTAATCGTGTAAAATGGTAGAAGCTAGTGGACATTGCGTGCGTTTGTGTGAAAAAAACTCCGATCGTTTAAGCAGTTGGCGCAAGAAAGATTCGGATTAGTTCGTCATTAGTTCGTGATCGTTTGCACCCACGGGGTCACTGTCCGTTATCTATGCAGAGACCAAAAAGCACATATATATCCCATCTTATCGGTCACAGGAGGCAGAATCAAACGGTAAGAGTTAGCGGGCAGTAATGTTCTGGTGAAAGTTGCGCCTAGACATACATAAAATGGCGGTCGACAAATGAGTTTTGTTAATCGTGTAAAACGGTAAAAGCTAGTGGACATTGCGTGTGTCTGTGTGAAAAAAAAACTCCGATCGTTTAAGTACTTGGCCGAAGAAGGATTCGGGTTAGCTCGTGATTAGTTCGTAATCGTTTGCACCCACGGGGTCACTGTCCGTTATCTAAGGAGAGACCAAAAAGCACAAATATATCCCATCTTATTGGTAACAGGAGGCAGAATCAAACGGTAAGAGTTAGCGTTCAGTAATGTTCTAGTGAACCTTGCGCCTAGACATATATAAAATGGCGATCGTTTTTGGAGGTCGACTAATAAGTTTTGTTAATAGTGTAAAACGATAAAAGCTAGTTGACATTGCGTGTGTCTGTGTGAAAAAAAACTCCGATCGTTTAAGTACTTGGCCGAAGAAGGATTCGGGTTAGCTCGTGATTAGTTCGTGATCG
>NC_071292.1:75904668-75937168 GCF_943737925.1 Anopheles nili | reverse complement strand
CGATCGGTTATGCCTCCTGTTACAGATAAAACTGGATATAAATGTTCTTTTTAGTCTCTCCGTAGATATCGGACAGTGACCCCGTGGGTGCAAACGATCACGAACTAATCACGAACTAATCCGAATCGTTCTTGAGCCAACTGCTTTAACGATCGGAGTTTTTTTCACACAGACGCACGCAATATCCACTAGCTTTTACCGTTTTACACTATTAACAAAACTCATTTGTCGATCGCCATTTTATAAATGTCTAGGAGCAACTTTGGCTAGAACATCTCTGCCCGCTAACTCTTACCGTTTGGTTATGCCTCCTGTTTCCGATAAAACTGGATATAAATGTGCTTTTTGGTCTCTCCGTAGATAACGGACAGTGACCCCGTGGGTGCACACGATCACGAACTAATCACGAACTAATCCGAATCCTTCTTCGGCCAAGTACTTTAACGATCGGAGTTTTTTCACACAAACACACGCAATGTCCACTAGCTTTTACCGTTTTACACTATTAAAAAACTCATTTGTCGACCGCCATTTTATGTATGTCTAAGCGCACCTTTCACTAGAACATTACTGAACGCTGACTCTTACCGTTTGGTTCTGCCTCCTGTTACCGATAAGATGGGATATATATGTGCTTTTTGGTCTCTGTGTAGATAACGGACAGTGACCCCGTGGGTGCAAACGATCACGAACTAATCACGAGCTAACCCGAATCCTTCTTCGGCCAAGTACTTTAACGATCGGAGTTTTTTTCACACAGCACACGCAATGTCAACTAGCTTTTACCGTTTTACACTTTTAACAAAACTTATTAGTGGACCTCCAAAAACGATCGCCATTTTATATATGTCTAGGCGCAAGGTTCACTAGAACATTACTGAACGCTAACTCTGACCGTTTGATTCTGCCTCCTGTTACCAATAAGATGGGATATATTAGTGCTTTTTGGTCTCTGCATAGATAACGGACAGTGACCCCGTGGGTGCAAACGATCACGAACTAATCACGAGCTAATCCGAATCTTTCTTGCGCCAACTGCTTAAACGATCGGAGTTTTTTTCACACAAACGCACGCAATGTCCACTAGCTTTTACCATTTTACACGATTAACAAAACTCATTGGCCAACCTCCAAAAACGATCGCCATTTTATGTATGTCTAAGCGCACCTTTCACTAGAACATTACTGAACGCTGACTCTTACCGTTTGGTTCTGCCTCCTGTTACCGATAAGATGGGATATATATGGGCTTTTTGGTCTCTGCATACATAACGGACAGTGACCCCGTGGGTGCAAACGATCACGAGCTAATCCGAATCCTTCTTCGGCCAAGTACTTTAACGATCGGAGTTTTTTTTACACAAACACACGCAATGTATTGAGCTAGATGGGATATATATGTGCTTTTTGGTCTCAGCGTAGATAACGGACAGTGACCCTGTGGGTGCAAACGATCACGAGCTAATCCGAATCCTTCTTCGACCAACTACTTTACGATCGGAGTTTTTTTACACAAACACACGCAATGTATTGGGCTAGAAGACAGTCACACCAATAAGAACGAAGAAACGTTTGCACTCGCGAGGTCACTCTCCACAGACCAAAAAGCACGTGTGTATATCCTTCCTTCGCCCGACCCGTCCGAACCAGCAAGGAGGTGTAGTGCTTATCACCGTCTCTCCCAAAAATCATTCGCAAATAGAACGAGTAATAACTGTAGCCTAAGCCGCGGATGGGCAGGTTCGACGCACATTACAGATCGCAAATAGCGCGTTAGTACGACCGGCCATTAAGATAGCAGTACTAGATGTGAAGCGCCAAAATCACGAAGCGAAAGTGATAGCGTGAGAGAATAGTGTGCCTGCCAAGGGGACCCGGCGGTAAAAATGCTCTCGCTCTATAACGGTCTAATGCGTTCCTTCGCGAACCGGTTTAAACGCTTGCGACGATAAGCTTTTAAACCGAAAGAAAAGTCGACTTATAAAAAGCCAAAACGGGCGCCCTGTAGACCTTAAGCACCGATATTTCCTAGAAATAAAGAAAGCTCCACTTTATAGCATCGTCGCTGAAACACCCTGAAAAAGGTCTTAGAATTTATTTTCAAAGTGAAATGTTTCATTCGCAGCCTTCCAAATAACAAAAATTACATTTACATAACAATTTATTGTTATGTTCTTTTGATTTTAAGCTTTTTTTAATTAAAATACGATCATTTATTGCAAAACAAATTTCATTAATTTGCAATAACTTATTTCCAAAATGTAAAGACCTGTAAACAATTTTCGTTACAACGAACGATGTTTTCAAGAAACACATGTCTTTTCCTGATTGATTCATTTTTCAAAACATCAACATCAAAACATCTGACATTCCAGTGCAGCCAGCAAGTTCGTTAAAAAATCACGCTTCTTGACATACAATATGTCATTATCGAAAGTGTGCGCGAATGCGTGTGTGTGATCTGCAATTTGGACAGAGATGTTGTTTGCAAAGAATTTTCTAAATTTTCTATTTTAACATCACGACACCCTTATCATTGCATCTGTTGTTAAGGGTATTTAACTACTGTTCGTGTTGTACCATTACTAAGTGGAAAATTTTGTTTAATGTGGCCCTGATTTCCTATCATAATCGCTGAAAAACAATACCAGTTATTTTGTAGTCGAAATTCGGAATTTAGCCAAGCAAAGCTAGGATCTGACGGATCAGCATTATCACATACCCCTACCGGGGTTAGTGGTTCAGGAAAAAATTGCCCGACATACCCGAAAACCATTGTCTGACTGGCCGACAGCGAATACAGTACGTCGTTCCCAAGGCGATTGTAGGTTAGGTTCCGTTTGGATGCTTCATGGCTTGGCAAGCGCTCTCACTAAACATCAAACGAATTCTGCTAATTAGTGCTATTTTTGTTTTACAGATACAAACGTGAAAATGCATCATTCAGAATCTGACGCGAAACGGGCAAATTTTTCGGCTCTCAGTCCTATTAATGGAGCCATCGTTAAGACGACGGCTGCCGGAAAGCCAGGAGACGTCAAAAAAATCGTCATTAAAAATATGAAATGTAATGAAATGTGCCCTTTGGTACGCGCAATGATTTGGTGTTGTAATGATTTTATCTTTTGTTCTTAAACAACTTTCCAGCATATCCATCTATACCGGAAAACTTTGAACAGACTACCTGGAACCAGTTACGCTCGGCCGTAGTTGCCATTCAGACTGCTACACCAATTGAGCATTCGCTCGAGTGTCTCTGTCAAGCCGTTTCGCACATGTGCGAAGACAAGATGGACTCGCAGCTGTACGTTAATCTAACAGCGTTAGTCGAACAACACGTCAAGGCCAACATAGTCCCGTTTTTGTCGGAATCGGGCGACAAGCTAGTTTATCTCAAGAAAATGAACGACTACTGGCAGGCACACTGTCAGCAGATGATCATGATCCGCAGCATATTCCTATATCTTGATCGCATCTACGTATTGGCTAATCCTACTGTTCACTCTATATGGGAGATGGGACTAGAGCTCTTTCGGGACCATATTGCTCTCAACAGCTTAGTGCAAGCGCGTACCGTCGAAGGGATTCTCATCCTTATTGAAAAAGAACGACACGGCGACACCGTTGATCGGTCGTTACTCAAGAGCCTACTGCGTATGCTCTCGGATTTACAAATCTATCGTGATGCTTTCGAGCAAAAATTTTTAACAGCGACTAAACACCTCTACCAAGCGGAAAGTCAGACCAAAATGGAACAGTTGGACGTATCAGACTATCTGCAGCATGTGGACAAACGGCTCACGGAGGAAGACGAACGGTTGGAGCACTATCTCGATAGCTGCACGCGTCACCAGTTAGTTGTGACCGTCGAGCGGCAGCTGATCAACGAACACGTGACCGGAATACTGCAGAAGGGATTGGACGCATTGCTAGAAGAAAATCGTCTGAGCGATCTGACGAGGCTGTACCGGTTATTTAGTCGCGTGAAGAATGGCACCACCGAGCTATGCGCACACTTCAACGCGTATATTAAAAAAAAGGGTCGCACCATTGTAATTGATCCCGAAAAGGACAAGTCCATGGTGCAAGACCTGCTCGATTACAAGGATAAAATGGATCACATTGTCAATGTGTGTTTCGAGCGGAATGAAAGGTTTGCCAATTCGCTGCGTGAAGCTTTCGAGTACTTTATCAATCAGCGATCCAACAAACCTGCCGAGCTTATTGCGAAGTACGTCGACATGAAGCTCCGTGCTGGCAACAAGGAAGCAACGGAAGAAGAGTTGGAGCAAATTCTCGACAAAATTATGGTGCAGTTTCGGTTCATTCACGGCAAGGACGTGTTCGAAGCGTTCTATAAGAAAGATCTGGCCAAACGACTGCTGGTAGGTAAGTCGGCATCGGTGGACGCTGAAAAAAGTATGTTGTCAAAACTTAAGCAAGAATGTGGTGGCGGTTTTACATCGAAGCTGGAAGGCATGTTCAAGGATATGGAACTTAGTCGAGATATCAATTTAACATTCAAACAGGTATGAGATCGACCCCCGGCGATCGTTGCAAATTTACTGCATACATTCTCTTCCATTTGTTACAGAGCATGCAAAATTCTGAGCACAAAGAACTACAAAATATTGATCTTACCGTCAACATACTAACCATGGGCTTTTGGCCAACATACCCAGTGATGGAGGTGACACTTCCTCAAGAGTTATTGCAGTATCAGTCAATATTCAATAAATTCTACCTAGCGAAACACAGCGGACGTAAGTTGCAATGGCAACCAACACTGGGACATTGTGTGCTTAAAGCCCAATTTGATGCGGTAAGAATCGCACCGAGAGCCGATATGATCGAGAACACTTTAAAAATGGTTTCTACCTACATACATTGCATATATTTCCAGGGTCCAAAAGATTTGCAAGTTTCACTGTTTCAAGCTCTGGTTCTATTGTTGTTCAATTACAACGTCACCATCCAGTTTGAAGAAATACTTTCAGCCATCAATATAGAGGTTTGCTACCAGCAAAGTTCAGAGCTCAGCGCTGTTTCGTAAAACTGTTTATTTTCTTTGATTCACATATGCACTTTAGACGGGAGAATTGAAGCGTACCTTACAATCACTGGCATGTGGGAAGGCGCGCGTACTTACAAAAATTCCTAAAGGCCGTGAAGTGGAAAACTCGGACAAATTTCAATTCAACAATGAGTTCACCAACAAGCTGTTTAGGATCAAAATAAATCAAATTCAAATGAAGGAAACTGTAAGTCGTACGCCGGAACCATTGGCGGGCCATTTAAATTATCATTGAATGCTATTTTTGTTTGTTCTCTTTCTCCACCAGACTGAAGAACAAAAGGCAACCGAAGAACGCGTGTACCAAGATCGACAGTATCAAATTGACGCAGCTATAGTTCGAATAATGAAAATGAGAAAAACACTCTGCCATAACCTTTTAATAACGGAATTGTACAAACAGCTCACCTTCCCAGTCAAGGTTAGTCAAGGTGGTGAGCCTGAGTATTCCAACAAGAAGCACGTTTTAATCCGATTTGCTCTTTCTTGTACAGCCTGCCGACTTGAAGAAACGAATCGAATCATTGATAGACCGAGACTACATGGAGCGGGATAAGGATAATCAAAATCAATACAACTATGTTGCCTAATTGCCTTGCTGAACTTCGAATGTCCAATTCTCTATTGGCCAAGCAGCCAACACAACATCGAGCTATCAATAAAATCACTTGAATTTCATTCATTTCTATCTACTCGATGCCCATGCTGCAATGCGCCCTCAGCAGCGGTGTAAAAAGTTTGTAATAAATCTGCGATACCATTTTGTCGTACAATTGTGTTTCGGATGTACGGAATCGTAAAGCAATATATAAGTAATTTACTGCTGCATAATATCACACTCATCTTTCTTATCAGGTGCGAGCACTATTGCATCAAATCGTCCATGCACTGCAAACGCTCGCTGTACGAATCTATTTCGTTAATGAGGCTCGTAGTTAAGTTGTTCGGAGTTATATCCTTTCCCAAAAAATTTGACACCAGCAACCGGCTGGGAATACCACCACCGTAGGCCAAACAACCACGGCGATACTTCTCCCCCTGGGATCGGCTGAATGGATCTCGCTGAAAATACGCGTCCCATATCCACGAAGCAATCGCCCTCGACATGAGATATGAGTAATACTTTGCCCCATACCCAACTAAGTGAGAAAAACGCAGTTGCCAAGCAGTACGCGGGACGTAAGGCAGACCATAGTACTTGGCCTGGATTGCCTGAAGCGTGTCGGTAGTGTGCTGATGCACTCCTCCGCCCTCGCCGTGATACGCTTGATCGAGAGCAGAGTAAAATACTTGCAATTGTGTTTCACTAGCAGCAAACAAATGTTTTGATGCGCAAAGTCGCTCCAACATATCTTGAGGCATGGGTTCTTGTGTTTGAAAATGCTTCGCAAAAGACCGAAGCACTCGCGGATCACTGGCGAAATATTCCATCAGTACCGAAGGAACTTCGGCAAAATCGGTGCTGCACCTGGTGCCGGTTACATGTTGATATTCGGTCCTAGCTAACATCGAATGCATAGCGTGCCCCATCTCGTGGAACAGATTATCGACCATCGATGGTGTTAACAGAGTTGGACCAGACCATCGCGGTTGTGCAAGATTTAGCATGACGACAACGATGGGATTTTGAAAGCCCGCTCCATTTGGTAACGCTTTGCCACCTTGTATGGTGAAATGGCAGTCTTGGTTCGGCTTTCCCTGACGCTCGAAAAAATCACAGTAAATGTAACCCAGCAAGCCCTCGGTCTCGTGTGTAACGGCTAACTTGTAAATGTCATGGTGCCAAGATTCTCCTGGCTCCATTGTGGTGTTATTTAGCGTGATTCCAAACAAGCTGCTCATCAGCAGATTTAATCCTTCCATGCATGCTCCTAGACTAAAGTAAGGTGAAAACTCGGATGCGCCTGCTCGCAAAAATTTACGCTTCAGGGAGCAGGTGAAATAAGGTGTATCCCATGCAGCTAGTGGAGCACCACCGCCGGAACCAGATTCTGCCATTTTCATTTGTTGCATAATGGCAAAATCTTTGGCCGCGCGTGGTTGTAACTGTTCGTTCAAGGCATCCAAAAATGAGCCCACCATTTCGGGTGTTTCCGCAGTGCTTGCTTTTAGTGCACGGTGCGCATATGTTGAAAATCCGCAAACCGTTGCGAGTTGATAGCGAGATTTCAGCAATTCCGCAAGAAGATGCTCCTGTCGCTCGTCAGGATGCAAGAAAAGCCTATATGCCGCTTCACGAGCCATATCGTTAGCAGAATCTGCATACAATCCAGATACGAGTACGTTTTCCCCATCAGATGCAAAGCTGAAAAATATTGAATATGTGATCGCAGTGACATTAGTCTCGTATAAATCTTATTGGCAGAGAACATGTGATACATTACATAGGCAAAATGGCTTCAGGTAGGATGGTACGCGGAATGCGCCGAGGATGTACCGCTCCGGCCATAAACTGTTGCCCAAGCTGGAGAATACAATCATTCAAATAGACCACTCGCTTTCGCGCGGCTTCTTCCAAGTGAATGCCACTTTGTTCAAAATCAAACAGAAACAGCCCAGCAACGTGCCGGTCAACGTCGGTGGTCTCTTGAAACACGTTATCCCCATCACCATTGTCGACAACTTGCCTTAGAGAGTGGTACAGTTTCTTGTGTGTATTTAATTTCTCTACGATACCACTGATTGTTATGCAAGCATCTTCAGCTGCAGTACAGTAATTGGCAGCTGGGTGTGCCAAACGAATAAACTCCGAGAGGTCTGCTACTTTACACAAGGTGTCTGAAAGCTCGTCAAAGATTACTACCATTTTCCTCGTACGATTTAGTGAAGTTGCTTCTTCGATAAGATTGTCAGTCCGAAGCAAAGCCTTTTCCTTCAGTACGTAGAATCCTTCGTGAGACGTTAGCTCGGGTATCCCAAAAAGTCCCTACAAGAAAAAATTAAAAGACAAGCGCATTAGCATCTCGTTACGATTATGAAAGTACGAAACTCGAACGATTACATACCACTTCATTTTTAGTGAAATTTATCCGCTTCTCGGGACGAGTATTGAACGCAGTGGTGAGCGGAGACCAAGTGCTAACGAATTTTGCTAAAGAGAATGTTCTTATCCGTAGCAGCATTTTGCGGCTATTAATTTGCTTGAGCATCATTTCTTTTGTTTACGACTAATAGATTGACATTAACTTGATGTTTGATGTGTCAATATTGTCGAAACTTAAGGGCGTTTTCGAAGACAGACAAGAAAACTTTCGACATTTTTACAACAGTTTTTATTTAAAAACAAACGAATTCTAATAGTTAAATGCGTAGTTAAGGCCAGGATTTGTCGGAACTAGTTACCTAAAGAGACATCATAATTTATATGACTCAAAAAAAGTTAAACTAAGCAGCTTTTTTTTTTAATTCAAATTTTGAATGGGCGACGGGCGCAACTGTCTGTGATCGTATGAACTCATTATTCTAAAAGGTTTTATAGTTCACGAAATGCCCGAAATCTCAAGACATAAAAACAGTAATTACTTAGAATTTGTACACAACAAGGACAGCATGTTCCATACTGGGATTTTTCGGATAAAATAAGTTTACATTGCTTTGTTAAGAATTTCAATTCGAAACCATAGTAGATATAAAACGTTGTGTATAGCCCCTGAGTTGGCTCATCGCAGTGTAAGAATTGAGTGTAGGGATTTAAATACACGTTCACAACAAAACTAAAGCTTGAGCAAGTAAAGCTATGCGTAGAAGAAGAAAAGGTAGAAACAAATGTTGACAAGGTGAAAAAAATATAAATCAAAGATGGTGTTGGCTCGGCTGTTTATAATTTTCTTTTTAGCATTAAACTTTTGCAAAGGTAAAATTACCCTTTTGAACCATCAAATGGTAAAAATATTTAAAGAAAAAGCATTTTTGGCATGCTACAGAATAGTTTAGACTAGAAGAAAATGCGTAAATATAACGATAATGATGGTGTTGGTTTGGTTGTTTATAATTTTCGATTTATCATTAAACTTTTGTGAAAGTAAAATTACCTTGATGATTCTTCAAATAATCAAAATAATAAAATGAAATATTTTGAAAGGCTAAAACAGCCCAGTGAATGTCTGATTAGAAGTTGCAGAATTCAAAGTGCAGAATTGTTGCTCGTTTTCTTAGTCTAGACTGAGGCTGTTATTATTTGTTTCAATTTCATAATTCGCTAGGAGATCTTGATGGCAGCCAATTACTGGAAGAAATGGATGACACTGACATAGATATTGAATCTGTTCCCGGCAATCGCAATTTACCTTTGCAAAACGCGATTTTAACGCATCCTAGGTGAGTAGTTTCTTACCCGGTCGCTCCCATCACACGGGTTTAATAAACAAAAATAATACAGCTCCCAATAGACGACTGTTGCTCTTAATGATTGTAACTTAATTATTCCCCTATTAATTGATCCCTTCTACTTGATATCAAATGGCATAAAAGGCACGCAAAGTCAAAGACAAGGATGAAACGCCGAAGGTAACTTTGCACTATCCCAACGATTAGAAATATTTATTTTTTATGGCATGAATAATGGTTTGTAGTACTTTTTTGTTATATGCCCAGCAGCACCATAAATTTCCATTTTCCATTCCACCATTTTCCATTCCACCATGCATATAATCATTAACACACCTTTTCGCAGATACAAATGCTATTCATGCGAGCCACCAGACTGCGCTGATACTGCTGCTCATGGGCACTACTGTCAGAATGCAATACAGTGCTGGAAATCACGGACCCGTGATCCGGAGGGCAACGAAAATGTTCAACGAGGTTGTACCACTGAACACGAACAATTGGCGCTTTATTGTAGCCAGAATCAACAAAAAATCTCCACCGGTGCTCCCGCCGTTGGCCCGAAAAAACGTCACATTTCCGGTACCAGAATGTACAATATAGAATGTTGCGCCGGAGATTATTGCAACAATGGATCCTTTCCAGAGTTACCGCCAATGAAGGGTAAGTTTTCTTTTATAGATATTTCTTCTTCAGGTTAATGAAGCATGCCATTGTGCATAGTATCCAACTCTCTTCCAGTTGCAGATCCATTCGTACTTAAAATGGCTGGAGCCATTTTATTGCCGTTTGGCACTGTTATTATTGTCGCCGCTACAGCTATTTATTGTATGCGTAGGGCGCATCGAAAAAGGATGGCCGCTAGTCGTACAAAATATGATCCTGAGACATATTACACCAATGACGATGTCCTTCGGGCCACAAGCGCTGGAGATAGTACACTACGCGTACGTGCTAGTTGGACGCACTTGCACGAACACTCTCTGGAACATTTCTAATCTACAAAAATACTTCGTTTCAGGAATATCTACAACATTCAGTAACTTCTGGATCTGGAAGTGGGTTGCCCTTACTTATTCAACGAACGCTTGCCAAACAAGTGTCACTGTGCGAATGCATTGGTCGTGGTCGTTATGGTGAAGTATGGCGGGGTATTTGGCACGGCGAAAGTGTAGCAGTAAAAATTTTCTTTAGTCGCGACGAAGATTCCTGGAAGCGTGAAACTGAAATTTATGGGTATGTAGTTGATATAGTTGAATATGTAGCATTTAATATGTGACTAATTTTCTGCTCTGTTTATTTTTCACTTTAGCACGGTCTTGTTGCGACATGAAAACATACTTGGATACGTTGGATCAGATATGACGTCTAGAAACTCTTGCACTCAGCTGTGGCTCATTACTCACTATTATCCACAAGGATCGCTGTTTGATTATTTAAACCGTACTGCCATTACGACGCATCAGATGATAACTATTTGCCTGTCCATCGCCAATGGCTTGGTACATCTACATACAGAGATATTTGGTACCGAGGTTCGCATTTTTTTTAAAATTCGAAACTACCATGCCATCGAATCTTTGTTATTTGTTTTGTGTTGTTTTAGGGAAAACCGGCCATCGCACACAGAGATCTGAAAACGAAAAATGTACTGATTCGCACGAACGGAACGTGCGTTATAGCGGATTTCGGTCTTGCAGTAATGCACAGCCAAACAACCAACAAAATTGATATCGGTAATACAGCACGTGTTGGTACAAAACGTTATATGGCACCTGAAGTTTTAGACGAAAGGTACGAGACGCAACATTCGAAAATGAAAAGTTTAGTCTAGTTTGCTTGCATTAATTGTCCCTATATTTTACGTGTATTTTAGCATTAGTATGGATTGTTTTGACGCATTACGAAAGGCTGATATTTACGCTATTGGGCTCATCTTATGGGAAGTTTGTCGACGAACCATTTCTTGTGGAATTGCTGAGGAATACAAGGTGCCATTTTTTGACTATGTTTCTTCTGACCCCAGTTTTGAAGAAATGCGCAAAGTCGTGTGTGTAGACAACAATAGACCATCGGTTCAGAATCGATGGGCATCTGATCCGGTAAGTTACGCTACCAGTACCAAAATATGCCATTTTTAATTTGCATCACTAATTTGTTACCTTAAATGTTTTTTATATTCCTCGCACCACTTCTTCGTAGTTTCTCACAAGCATGTCGAAACTGATGCGCGAATGTTGGCATATGAATCCCAACGTTCGATTGCCCGCACTACGCATAAAAAAAACCCTTCTGAAGCTGGCTAGTTCCGATGAAGCTATTAAAATTCCAAGTTTCGATGGTGAAGTGATGGTATGATCGGAGGCGGTCGTCGATAGAAAAGAACACTCTTAATTTTCTCTTGTATATAATTTATTATTATATGGAACTGCGTTGGTCGTACATAACCAAACGTGCCATGAAGTGTACGTGCGGACTCTTTGCATCATATTCTAGACTATTACGTGCTTTTTTACACGAATGATAAGATTTAAGATTTTTTATGATAGGATGTAGAAGTGTATTAGGTTTCAAGCTTCAGTTTCAGTTGATTGATTTTAACGGTATTTTAACAAACATCATTGAGGAAGAGAAAGGGGCAACCAAACATTCGAGAAGGGTAAACTTTGTCGTTCGTTGGTAATCAATGTCATCATTAAAATTATGTCTGCTAGGAAAGGTGTAGAATTTAATATGTATCACGTTTTTCATCGCCATGTCGTATATGATTTTCGCGAGGCATAACTGCATTCTAGAAAAACTGACAATTCTAGCAGATTTAGCTTTTATTGAATAATGATTTTCGTAGTTTGAATTTTGTTGTAACAAAAAATTTTATACATGTACATTCTTTAAAGAGGTTAAACATAGAATTTTATTCTATGAAATAGATTAATGAAAATTACGAAGTATAATTGAGAGAATAAAATTGTTTTATCGATCTATCATTCATCGTTTGGACGACGAAGGCAATAATAAAAACACAACAAATACGGGCGACTCCAAGAGCCTAACAATGTGCTGCGGCATATTGCACGAAATCGGCTGGTACTATTACGAATGAAAATCAACATGGTTGAACTACACCAATTTCAATTTCATGGAGAATTATGGATGAAATAAATACAATCTAACGAAAGAAATAAACATCAACAACAAATAAATATAGTCCTGTATATTGTAATAGTCTTGTTTTTTTGTACTGGTAAACTGGCAATTCGTAAATAAGGATAGATACAGTGGGGAAATATCGAGACAAATGCGGTCTATATACTATTTGTAACTGTTGAAATACAATTAACAATGGAACAAGAATTATTATTAAGGACGGTATTAAAAGATTTTAATAAAAAAATACTAAATAATAAAAAAAATCTTAAATTCCTTTTCCATAATCGATTCAAACCCATGTTATTCGCCCTATATGAATTCACCACAATTATATTAATATTTTAAAACATGAGAAACCACTTGAGAATCCTTTTTTTGTTAAAGTTTTCATTGAGACACTTACATTTTTTATGTTTTAATTGTTTATTTTGTTTTGTTCATTCAAAACACTTAATTTTGATCCGTAAAGCTCTGCTGCCACGCTGACAAAAGCTTCAGAAAAACCGAGCTTGAGAAAAGCGTTGGTTGCACGGTAGAGAACATTTTAGTGCAGAGGTAAGGCCTAGTACATTTTTTTTTCTAAGATAACTGATACCTTTTTTCTGAAAATAACTTTTTGATTTCGCACGGTCAGCAACCTGGTCTATAGGGAAAAATATGCTCCATTCTCTACCAAACAAGGTTATCGGTTAAACCAACTAAATTAAACGGTTGTAGGGAGAGTGGAAATTCTCTCCAGCTCTCCTTTGTCAGTGGGTTGAGCAAAGGCTTGATAAAAGTCTCATGTGCCGCAGTGCCCATTTTCCAGCTCACTCTCGTTGCTCTCATGTTCCACCTCGAAATGCTATTTCACAGCGGTTGCATATCTTTCCTAGACTTCACATCTAGAGTAGCGGAATAGTTGTGCTCTGTTTGACGTACGAGTCTTGCGTGTACAAGTGGATACAGTGTTGGTAGTTTACAGGTTACGGGAAAAGGTATTGATGTTTCTCCATCTGGTATCAACCGGTGGGCAAATAGATAAAAAATACAGTTTCCCAACTTTACAACTGTTTTTTTCTATAGTGAGGAAATTCACAAAAAAAGCTAACCCAGTTCCTTAAAACAAGTTAGAAAGTTTACAAAATGTAATGCTTCTTTATTCTGGCTTTACTCAAGTTGTGCTAGCGGATGATCAAAGTGGGATGAAAAATTAGGAAAACGCAAACTATCTCCATATTACCGTCAATTTCTCATAATAAGATCTTCGGGAACCCCTTCTCCAATTGCCGTCAGCTTTTCTCTTTGGTCACAGCATGAGAGCAACAGATGAGTTTTCTGAATGCTAAGGCTAGAACGAATCTACCAGATGGTAGTACGGTGATCGAATAGTAAAGTTTGGTGATTTAAAAAAACGAAGGCGGGGCATTGTTTTTCCGTTCACCGTTTTCCTGCGTACTTTGTGTGCATACGGAAAAATAAATAGATGAGTTTTTCATAATCTGTTCTCAAAACATTTCATAGCGCTCCAACAAGTTGCTCTTTTGCTGCGTCATTTGTATCAAGTGATAGCTTTTATTTGCTATCAAAAGGAATTTTATCTTACCAAACGTGATGTGCAGAACATAATTTTATCACTAACCCGTTATAATATCTACACTCGCCGTCGTATTTTGCCACTCAAACTCGAACCGCATTAAAGCTTTTGTTTGGCAGCATATGGATATTTATGTTTCAATTTCACCAATTTTTCTAACCGTCACCATCAAGGATGCTGGGCGGAAGATCAATTAACTGTTTGTTGACATGATTTGGGAAAGAAAAACGATTCACTAGCATTGTACGAAAAGGCCTCTGTTGGCCGGTAGGGTCGGGTTAACCATACGAAATTAAGCAGCTGTACTGGTGGTGAAAACGAGAAGTCGCTGTTTTCTCTCAGTATCTTTCCAAATGCTGAACGTTTGCACACGTCTCGTGGAGGAAAATCATAGCTCATACGATGGTTGTTTGTGACGAGAGCTTTGCACCAGGGTGGGTTTTGTGTACTCAATACGAAGGTAACAGCTGATGGTAATAAACGGAGTTTTATTTAGTGGATTGAACAGTAAATAGAACGGATGTATGTTTAATAGTATTTTTTGTAGCAATCGTGAAGGGGTTTTCCGATATTTTCTGTTCTGTTCAACTTTTTTATATGTAGTCATGCTTAAAGCTTATTATGCAACAATTTTTTTTAAAACAGCGTCTGAGTAAATATCGAAAATATTGTGTGGATTAAATTCATTTAATAAAATTGTCCAAAGCTTCGATCATGCTTGATGATTGCGTCTATTGGATACTAGGAAAAAATGACATTACAAAATGATTGTATACTAGAACAACAGGAAAAAATGGCAGAAGAAAAATCGGTATAATATCAAACCATATCTGTCAGCATAGGCTCGACGAGATGTGAAACGAATGCGATAGAATACACAAAACGCTCAGACCCAAATTAGATGCACGCGTATTACGAGGGTTGAAACACCGGAAAAATCAATTAACATATTACTACCAGAGCAAACCGTTTTTTTATCGCAATTGGGAATTTTAGAATACATATATATATATATATATATATATATATATATATATATATATATATATATATATATATATATATATATATATATATATATATATATATATTCTCATACCAGTCAACCAACCATGCCAGTTTGACCAACGCAGCGAAGCTATGTTTCGAATTTTCTCGCTGCTTAGCTGGGAGGAACGCGCGTTCCTCGTGAAAAGAGGTTATACATGTAAAATCGAAATCGGTCATATACCTGCCGTTTCGTGGTCTACCCTTTTGCAACATTGTTGTTGCGTTTTTATGGAGTCTTTGTGGTCAATTATTTATTAACTTTGTGATGCTTTGTGATTGTTTACGCACCACGGCGCAGATTAATTAACTCACGAAAGCAAAAGTGGGAAAAACGCATACAGCTGCTCAGATCTGTTGAACAACCATGCCATCTTATCTTTTGAAGGACAGAATTTTATAGGCATACTAAACTCGTACCTCGGAAGTATCGGCGTTTTTCAAGAGGAATAATGAAACGCAATGATAAATGATTAAGTTAAAAAAATAAAGCTCTCGAGAAAGTTAGAGTACAGTTATAACATTTATCATACTGCGGAACCATGGGTATTGAAGCAATTTAAATTGGAATGAACACATCTTTCACAGAATTTGTTTTGTTGTTTTAAATTAAAACTTTCAACTAAGTAAAATTAGAATTTACTCATATGCTCGTTGAGGACTTTTCAATTGAAATAATTTCAGATGTTGTAAAAAAGATATGACTAAATGACATGTGAGAAATACAATTAGATCACCGCTAAGTACGTGCTGTGTGAGTCATGCAATCGTTTCGTCATTCGACGGTTTTTATTCTGGTATACCCAAATGAAGCTGGTACATACATACATGACTAAAAACCGCAAAACTAACATTAACAAGTGTGCCGTTTAAATTGTGTAGGGCTTTCTATAATATTTAGCCTCAAAATAAGAATATATGCTGATTAAGTTTGTATTTCAAATCAACTTATGGGCGGAAAAACAGTATGCTCATAAATCTTGCTTTTGAAAAGCCTAGTTTGACATGATGTCGTAATAAAAAAAACTTTTTTTTGGAACTAATACTCAAATTACACGACAGTAAACGTATCAAATGCAATTTGTCTGATGCTATAGTCATGTGCAAGGACAACCCATGTATTAAATTTACGGCGAAATTTTATTCTGCTTTATGTACAGCCCATCTCGTGTATTATACCGGCGCAAAGTTTCATAAATTAAAAGATGGATAACAGTCCGCCACCGCCTTCGGCGCTCAACAATTTCCGGATCATGTATCTCGTTACGCAGTTGGTTGGGATCACAATCATCATTCTGGTGAGTTGTTGGATCGGTATCCATCTTAACGGGTTAGGTTGGTCCTCGCGACCATCACTGCAGTTCAACTGGCATCCTCTGCTAATGTCGGTGGGCATGATCTTCCTCTATGGGAATTGTGAGTAAATGGTGGTTCGATGGCTTTGCTGCGGAATTTTCTAGATATTTTTTTCTTTTTAGCTATCCTGATCTACCGTGGATTCCGCTATGCACGCAAGAAGCCGCTAAAAATAATGCACGCCACCATCCATGCAGCTGCCTTTATCTTTACGGTAATCGCTCTGGTAGCCGTCTTTGACTCGCACAATCTCGCTAAGCCGCGACCTATTCCAAACATGTACACGCTGCACTCATGGGTCGGTTTGTCTGCCGTGCTATTGTTTTCGTTGCAGGTAAATCACTACCGGATGTATGGGTATCTAAAAAACTTGAAACCGTTTTAATTAAACATTTCTATCCTATAGTACGTCTTCGGATTCTCATCATATCTATTCCCTGGAGTTCGGGAACAGCTACGATCTTCTTACATGCCTGTACACGTGTTCTTCGGAATTGCCGGCTTTGTGATGGCTATCGCAGCGGCACTACTGGGATTACTAGAAAAGGCTATTTTTGCAGTGTAAGAGCAACTTTAAGTGTTTAATCGAATCCTTACTAGCATTTAGACGAACTTCTCCATTACTGTATCATTTTGCAGCCCAGACTACGCCGTTTTGCCACCGCAGGGCATCCTAATCAACACGATCGGTTTATTATTCATCGTGTACGGTGGATTAGTTGTATTTTTGGTGACCAAATATCAGTACAAACGGCATCCACTGCCTGAGGATGTTATGCTCCTTACACATAGTGCTAGCGTTGGATCATCTTAATCTTCTGTTGCGGTGCTTGTATATCCAACGGTGCTTGATGTTCAGACTTGACACGTCTTTTATGAGTTAAAATACACATTCCACAATGAACTGTCGTAAATCCATCCGCGTTGTATTGAGCAGTTGGGGATTAAGTTGTGGAGGCTTGTACTATTATAAACAAGTGTTTGTATAATTAGTTTTTATGATGAAAAGCAAAGGGGTTAATATTAAAACATATGTACTATGCATGCAATATTCATCTATTCGTGAAAAGATAGCTCGTGAAACGATAGCCTCATTTGAGGCACTGCTACTAATCTGTGCTTAGATTGTTGTACACATTTGTATTCTTGTGTATATATATATGGATGTATATATATGTATATATATATATATATATATATATATATATATATATATATATATATATATATATATATATATATATATATATATATATATATGTATATGTATATATTATGTAGGAATAATATATGACACATAAAATCCACCAATAAATTAATGGACAAAACGTGTGAGAACCTCTAGATTAGATCGTAATGTCTGAGAGTGTATCACTCCTTCTTTGGTTCGAATTATGCTACATATTGCTTACACGTGCAGTGAAGGTGTGGTTTATTCGTTTTGCATATGCTATAGCACACCACTTACAATTCATCCGCATTTTGCTTCGATCGATCGATAGACCATGTCCAGCATCTGTCTGGCCAACCGCAACTCGGACGGCGAGTGATTGGCTGGAGAGTAGAAACTAACCCATCCTGTCTCATCGGTTAGAGGTATGGTGAGGCATTCGTGATCGGGCGAATCCTCATCGTCTTCGGCTATTCCAATGTCCGCTTTAGACTCATCGACCGTTACCGATAGTAACTCGATCGTATGATCGGGAAAAATGCCTAGTTCGTACAAGTACTCGAACAGCGCTTTCGATGCCTTGGCGAGCGAGTTGGTCATGTGTAGGAAGCTGGCTCGGTGTTGTAGCACCTCCGGCTTCTCCTGCAAGTCGCTGTACTGATACGGGCTAAACCAATAGATGAAATCATCTTTCGTCCACAACAAGAAACAACAGTCAAGTCCAATCACGAGCAGCGTTGTACAGGAGGCGAGTAGGTAACTGACATGCTTCTCGAAATACTTCCTCTGGCGGTGTCCGATGGGTGAAGTCTTAGAGGTCAGATTGTACGAAGCGATGGTGTAATCTAATCCGTTTCGATTACGTATGAAATCGACAATTTTTTCGGCTGCTTTCGCGTGGGTCGGCTTACGTCTGAAGCATCTATTCAGCAGCTTGTTGTCCCACGCTCGCGGTTTTGACGATTCAATCATCGCGTACTCTAATAAGTTCAGAACAATTTCCAACGATCGCTCCAAGCTGGGTTGCACTAAGTAGCAGTTCCCGTGTAGGAGGGCCTCCAGTGGTGAAACCATCCTCATGCCAGCACTGTGCTTCATTTTCCATACGATGCGCATTATGTCACCGTCCTCGACCGAGTGGAGTACCACATTTGAGAGAAAGTACTTCGAGCGTCCTGTGCAACCGTATGAGTTCTGGACGAGATTCACCATCAGTTGTGAACAGCTAAAGAACATCAATGTTGGTCGGTTCTGCAAATTCATGGTATAAAAATACCACCCTGTCGAGGAACGGCTAATAAGGAAAAAAACCGAGTCGCACTTCCAAATAGCAGACTTTCCTCGCTTGATTCGTGCAAGTGCTTCGATAATGTTCAGGTGAATTTGCCCGGACTGTTCTTGCCGCATTTCAAGGCATCCTTTTAACATGGTGTTTGAGAGATGGACAGTGTAAATTTTGCCATCCCGTGGAATTGGAAGTTTAATCCCCAATTTAGTCTTATCAATGCTCGTTTCTAGCTCAGCTATCTCTTTAAACGTTTGTGAAGTCCATCTGGGTGGAAATTTCAGTACCGTGTAAAGGTAAACAACGGCGAGGTGTTTTAAGATGTCATCGCTAAAAATAACCAACGTATGATGAGTGGTATTTTAAAATATGCTATTGTTACTTACCTGTTTTTATGTTGTTTGGGAAGTTCGGATAAACCCCTGAGGATGCCCACCTGTTGCGATTCACAAAGATTTGGCTGTATAAAGCTTTGCTTCGGCGATTTACTTTGCCCATCGAGTGCCCGAACTTGAATTACTTGAAGGCAAGGAAATACGTTCAATTTCGTATGGTTAATGAAGTTGTTTAAAATTATACCCCTTTTGTGCAACTTACCATATGGAATTGTATGAGTTTTTCTAACTTGCACACGATGACTTTTTTGTACTATACGAGCTGACACATCTATAAAGTCAGGTATTTGATTCATGATTTTGAATAGCTCTTTCTGCTATATTTGATATTTATAAAAATTTTGCAGATATCTTTAAGATATTTTGTAGCAACAAGCTGACTAAGAATTTAATTTGTCAAATAAATGAAAATTAGTTTCAAAGCCTACTTATATAGCTTAAAACTAGTTACGACGGGTTTTTTTATTGTTGTTTAAGGGAACCTGTAAAATACCAGACAAAGCCAAAATATTGCTACATTTGCGGCCTTTAAATGTTGTATACCAATTGAGTAATTTAATTGATACGTCCATGAAAAATACGTACTGGCGAACAGACATTTATCAAATGAAATGTTTCAGGTGAGTGGGAAAGCTTTACTTTTGAAATGTTTCACATCGAAAGCTTTTTCAAAGAAAATAATTAAAGAATAGGTTTTTGGTATTGGAATTCAATTTTGTTTTGAAGTATTTTTGTATTGTTATTAAGGCTATTTTATAAAAAAATATAAATTTCTTTGTTTTTCATAATATTGATTATCTGATTTGATAATCTTGTATCATATATTATCAGCAACCATCTGTACTGGTACTGGTAGATACCGTATGGTATGCTATTATTTGTACGTCATTTTTAATTCATTCCCAAGTATAATTTTACTTTGGAATTGCCAAATTTGCCTTAGTTTAGCATGCTTTTAGAACGCTTTTGTACAAGCTCTAACATTTTCAATTGTTTCTGAAAAGCTTTTATTGTGAATTGAAAAGTAAACAAATATTTGTGAATGAAAATCTAAGAAAAAATCATATAGACGCTGAGCAATAAAATTGCTAATGAAGGGTAAAATCAATGGATTACTTTATTTTATACATATATGACCAGTTTCTCGTCCATCATATCTAATGGTAGTTTTATTTGCGGTTGCTCTGATTATAACAACGTTTAATGCTTGTTCTGTAGTGTACACAGCACACAAACATGATGAAGAAAGGACCTGTGTTTTGCTAAGGTATAAGTTGCCTCCTGCTTCTGCCGCGTTACTAACTTTTGTTTTTATTATAATAATTTATTCTTGCGTGTTTTTGTAGATGTATACGTATATATTGAAACATATTAATCGTCGCTGTCTTGCGTTGCTTTGTTATGATTCAGTTCTACTACTTCAGTATTCAAATACAGCTTCCCAGCGGTAGCGTATTGTATATAACTTCAGCCATATTCTATATGACTTCCATTTTTGCCGTTAGTTTACATCTTGGATTTTCATATCCTTGCTTCCCCCATAGCCAGGAGGACATGGTTATCTTTAGCTCTTTACCTTAATCGTTCGAAGCGACGATGCGTTCCAATGGACACTAGCGAAACAGGGAGATTATTTGATAATATCGCGTACGAGTAAGGTGTCTATTTTTCGTTCTTTCGGTCAGATGATTAGCGATAGCTTTTTCTTCCTTCACATCCTTTTCCGCTTACTGCAGTAGCCGATCTCATCCACGTCCGTGCCGTGTGTATGTGTGTGTGACGCAAAATGGAACAGCATTGTTGATACCAGCCTTTTCTTTTTGGGATCGTTTCACACGATGAACGCAAATATTTTGAAGATTAGTGTTGCTCGTGTTCATGAGTGTAGTTCTATCAACAATACGCCATTTTGCTGCACGGAACGAAGGAGAGAGGGGTTATCTGTTTAGGATGTGTTGTCGTGGTATCTTGTTTTCCTCTGCCGTCCTTATTCTTCTCTATCCATTATTTCCTGGTTTGCCCTGTACAATCAAGTGCCATGTTAGCCGTTGTGTGATCGGATGCACACTACTTATCCACTATGTACAACGGAACACTATCGTCCATTTCGGCTACCTCTATCGCTTCCTGCAACTCACGGATAGCAGGTTTCTTCTCGAACAATTCATGTAAGTTTGGTGGTAACGTATCCGAAGGCGGTTGACCGGTCGCATTCGATACGCTAATAGCCACTCTGGTCTTATTACTAGTTCTACCAAACCGCATCAGATTACCGGCACGACCAAAACGCATCGGATTGCTAAAACGGGACGAACGTCCAAACGGATCGGAGGGTTCGTCGCCTGATCGTCCGAATCTCATCAAGTTCCCAGCTCGACCGAAGCGCATGTATCCGGAACTCCCCGAGCGCCGCTTCCCAAATCGCATCAAATTTTTCGGCGAATCACGCCGGTAGTACACGATCTGCTTCGGTTTGATCTGCTCTCCCGACTCTGACAGATCTGTCCCTTCAAACATTTCCTCAGAGGTGCCTCCAGCGCTATTTCGCTTACTGGCCATGCTGGATTCATCTCCTCTGACTAGTGGCTCCAGCTGTTCGGTAGAGGTTGCATACTCTTTACTTAAGTCGTCTTCGCGACCTTCAATTTCATACGTCCGACTGTCCCGGCCAAACCGCAGGAAGTTTCGGTCTGGGCGCCCGAATCGCATCAGGTTGGCACGTGTCTGTCGTGAAATATCTCGGTCCGAGCGTCCAAACCGCATGAAATTCTTGTCGAGGGCGCTACGGCGGCGTGTTTGAATGTCTGACTTAGCGTTGCGTTTCACGGTACCACCCGCCCATGGGTACCACGGTTCATAACCTGTTTCTCTATATTCTTCTAGCGCCAATCGATGTCCAGGTCCCACTAGCTCCCCGATCGCGTCATACTCCGCACGTGAGAAGTAATTGCACGATTCGCATACGACAATGGCAACGAATAGGTAGAACTTCATTATACTACTGCTGGTGCAACCGCCGCCACCAATGTTACTACTGCTACTGGTCTTGCTATCTGTTTGTAAAGCGAGAAGACGAGAAAAAAGAAATATTGATGATAGTAGCAATTTTTGATAATCGTTCGGGTAGATAAAAAAACACGGCCCGAGATCGAGTTGATACCAGAACAAGCTTCTAGGAATAAAAATTCACATGCCGCCGAAGTAAAAAATAGATGACGATGGAAATTTCTCCGAAGCTGTTGCAGAAAAAAAGGGTTTTTTATAAAATGGACTTGAACGTAAACTAGGACAAACGTTCGGTAGATGAAGACGAAATGCTGGGAACAGGGGAAGTGAAAAAATAAATTTGATTCTAATTATGACCCTTGGTATGGTTACGAGAGTGCGAAGTTGATTTATTTAGTCAGCAGCGCTTTTTTATAACTTTTACAAAATGGTGCGACGAGCTTCAGGACGACTGCTGTCTGCTCATACGGGAAACCAAATCTTGCTGTGGTTGTCAGTGGCGTCAATGTCGGAGATGGTGGGTTCGCTTTTGTGTAGATTATTGATATATTGCGTGTATGAATTCTTTACCTTTTTTCTGACCTAGTTATTTTTTGCATTGTTCAACAATTCCTCTCATTCGTGAAACCAGGTTTTCAGGGCACTGTTTATAGGCGGGTGCGAATATATAAATATATTTATATATATATATATATATATATATATATATATATATATATATATATATATATATATATATATATATATATATATATATATATATATATATATATATATATATGTGTAAATATATTTGTATATATACATAAATATATATACATAAATATAATAGTATTTTTGGAAACCAATTCATATTCTGGGTTTATAACGTTTTCGTGCGTGGTGAGCAATTTTTAAACGACCTGTGGATTCCTCACTCCTATTCCAGAACTTTTGTTGTTCTATCTATTGTTTTGTTGTTGTATTTTAGCTTTCCTATCGCCTCTTAATTTTATAAAGGCTTACTGCATTCCTCTATATTCAATTGTTGTTCAATGCGGTCCCTCTTTTTAACTCCCTCCAAAACCTACGAACGCTTAAGAAGCAATCTTTAACATGGCATGTAACCGAAAACCAACTTTTCTTTACCATAGCTGTACGGGTTTCCAATTACAAACTTTCTAGAGAAATGGCTAATGTTGACCCGATGGGCTGTCCATGTGTCACTCGTTTGATCAGTACGCAAAACACTACGCATGCAAAGAACCCAACGCCACTTGAAGTGGGAAGGTGTAACAAGTGGTTTGTCTTGGTGAAAGAAACTCATGGGTGGAGCAGTGGAGCAGAGGGTTTTGCTGTAGAAAAAGATATGTGATATTTCCCCGCCATCCCGCGTTATCTCTGTTGGGTGATGGCGTTTTGCAATGTAATGGGTATTTATTTTTGGACGATTTTTCTTCAGGTTACCTGACTGATTGTCCCAGAAGCTGAGCGTCGCTAAAATGACCGTACAATTGTGGTACTCAATACTGCATTTTTTTACTTGATTGTAAAATGATCTTTGCAAAACATATTTGAATATATCTTTTAAAGCTCCTGATTTGTATGGTATAAATCAAACTAACGCAACGGATGAAACCATGAATTGAAATGGCTTACGCAACGTCATGATTTTTTTTAGATATTTGATTCCTCATAATATGTCTATAATACAAAGGCTTATAATAGTTGCCTCTCCATCACCATCACCATCACTTCACCATCAATAAAATAAATTGTGGTGTGTTTTTTGTTACTTAATTTCTCATAGTAGACATAAACAGTATACGAATGCCGTCCTGAATAGGATATTTTACCACCATATGTAATATTCCCAACATTAACATTTTGGAAACTCTGGATAGCAAAAGTGATGTTTTTTAAACGGTCTTCTGTTTTATTTTGCTCATGGCGCATTTATTCATCCGTAATAATAACATTTATATATCGATAAAGGCACTTTTGAAGGTAGCTTTATGTTTTCTTATCTCGAAGCATAGCACTACCGAGTATCCTTACCACATTTCTACGTAATTTTTTTAGTCGTATGTTGACACCATCAGAATATAAACAAAAGGCTCTGTGTTTAGCAACTCATTCAATGTACGAGAAAAAAATTAATTGAATATTTTTTTATTTTCCGATGCATTCCGACAAAAGTACATTGAATCATCTAACGTTGGCCATCGAGCAACTCATTCATTCGAATAATTAGCTAATGAGAGCTCATGTCATAGACGCAAGAGTTCATTATTGCTGGACCACTTCTCATTGCTTAGGAAATTTTTCGTCCAATACTCTGCCTCTTATCCGGTTGAGATCGATAATTTCATTCAATTTTCTACGAATCTGCCACGCATTTTGTAATGAAATTTCATGGTTGCAAATGGATGGCAAAGGCACCACACAGGAGAAAAGGAAAGCAGAAGATACAAGCGGCTTTCGCTTAATTATAAAAGACGAAAAATGCCGGAAACGAACGTTTTACCGATTATCTTTCTGCTTGCGCAGCTCACCAATAAACCACATTTCACTACCTTTCCCGTTAAATCATGCAATTCCATAGCTTTTCCGTATAGTACGTGCGTCAGTCGGCCTGAGATTTCAACGTCCGGACTAGTAATGAAAAATATAACAGCAAGGCAGAGAGAACAAAACAATAAACCAAATTCATTCTTGCTCCACAAACACACAAACAAACTGCCGACGCCACCAAGTCCGAAACGCAACTTGGATAGTGCCCTTCCGTGGGCATGCGGCCAAAGATAGAAAAGATGCATCTCCTTCCGCGCGATTCAATCGATAAACCATTCACCAAAGCATCAAAGGTGCTGGACACAGGAAAGTGGCGACATGAAGACGGAAGGACATAGGAAGCGACAAAACGCAAAAATATCAGACCGGAACCGGAAGCCGATCGTGCAGTTTACAACACCACAGGGCAAAAATTTTCGGCAGGAGAGGAGCGTTCCCAGTTCATTCGTGACGCAATTGCTGGCTTCGGTTCGGTCGCCAAAATTTGTATGCTAGAAATTGGAACCCCATCGTGGGGGCTGGACATATCGTAGCGATGCATCTTCGTATGTGGTAGGTACGTGGGGGTCTCACTATGTTGTCCCAAATTTCTGAGTAAACATTTCGTTGATCGCTCACCTTTAGAGAGACGAAAAGATAAAGCATGTGAGGAATGGAATATGCACAAAATGCATTTATCACCAATTTACTTGGTCGAAATGCGGCAAGAGATGGAAAGCAACGAATTGAAAAAATGTCGTCAACACCTAATTAATACTAAAATATCACTCAATTAAAGCACATAATGGAAGCGCACCCAGCATTTATTTTTTTCTATTCTCATCACCCCTTGAATAGTTTTTTTTTCATCATCTAAATTTCTTGCATTCCTGCTACTTTCATTTGATCAGTTATTTTTACCAGCACATGGGAACATTTTTCACGATCCTCCGGTTTCGCTACGGGAACGGTTTTGCTGCTCATAAAGGAAAGTGTACTGCTTGTAAAAAGCACGTTGGTTGGCTTGCAACACTTTGAGGCGTTATTAGCGAGGGGCTTAGGCCTCCGACGGCGCGAGCTCCATAGTTTCAACAATGTGGTAAGAATATGAGGAACAGATATCACGGTTTTTATTTTGAGGAGATGCACGTATTCACTTTTTTGCGCACTCGATCAAACAAAGCACCACGTTATCTACTTTCGAGTAGGTACAGTACTCATGTCACTTATCACCTCACTTGTATTTGAAATTCTTCAGTCCGATTGTGGATTACGATGGAGACGCCCAGTCTTTCGTAATTACAGCGCCAAGCCACGTGCGCGCCTGAAGCACGTCTGCGATCAGATTTTTGTTTACGTGTTCTTCTTCTCACCAGCACATCTTGTGCGTTTACGTAGTACCCTTCTTTGTTTTTTTTTGGTTTTCTGGGTAGTCCGTTTGCAATGCTGTTCGACACTGAGTGTGACCCGTCGTCAACGTGCCTTTTTAACTCGCCGAGCCTGGCTCGTCGTGGTCCGTCGTGGCTTGTCGTGCTAGCAAAAAAAAGTTCGGCGTAGCGTATGCGTGCGCCAAGCATTTCTACACAGGCACACAATCGCACGCTGCATGAGATGAACGTGATACACGCGGGCATTACGAGTCGAAGTGTTCCTTTCGGGTCGGGATCTTTTTTGTTGTTTTGTTTTGCTTTTTTCATTCAGTATACTAAACTTCGGTTGTACTGTGATGTCCTAACGATGGTGATGTTGGTATCGTGGGATACTGCCGGATCCAACCTGCTCGGGCGAGTGGGTTTAATGATTTCGAGCTCACGCGGACGATCTTGCTATTATGTTTGACTCTATTCTGTTTAGGGTTTTACGAACGATACTATGTTGATAAATATACGATAAACAGTGAAGTGTGGCAAAAATGTTTAATAAAAAAATTATTCATGTTTCAAAAAATGTTTCTATTGTTGGATATTGTAAATACGGGCCGTATCTATGGTTATCCATACTCAACTAGGACAATTATTTTTGGGCATTTCTTTTCTATATTAGCCTTATTTTTTATTAACTAACAGTGAAAATTTAGGAATCATTCACAGTAATCATAGTTTGAATGGCTTTAAATAATAAAACAATACCTTGGTAAAGAACAGAAAGATAATTAGAATTTTATATTATTTTAAAATAAAATACATTTTAAAGAATAAATACAATGTAATTAGTTGTAGCACACAATTTCAGTATAATTGGCAAATCAATATGATTTAGCCTTATAGGTTTATACAAATTTTAATTGTATTTTTGCATTGCATGCATAAAACATTCCATTGTTTTACTTCTGAAGATACTAAGAACATGTTTCTTTTAAAATTTTATTTATTTTTATCATTTTGATAAAGGCAATGGCAACTGACAAACATCTTCTTTTCTGTTGATGATAGTGTACTTTATATACAGCTAAGAATAAGTCAACTCAATTCTTCTGAAAAACTTCAACTTCAACTTTATACAATATTCCAGTACGCTATCGTAAGTCAATGTTTTCAAAGTTGGAGACAATATTCATTTACATAACCAAAGAAAAAAACGATGTTCTTGATAAGTACTCATACGTGCGCATATGAAGTTGTTATAGAATGTTCTCATACAAAATTTTGTTCTTCAAATTTAACCGTACAATCGTTATAACAAATGCAAAAAAGCATAATAAATACAAATCTAGTCTTTTACATCTATGAAGTTGGAGGCTTTTCGCATAGGATGTGAAATTTCTATCAATGGATAGTCTCGTTTCTAAAAGGCTATGACAAAGCGTAACACCCTAAACCCAAATGACCAATGCCATAGCTCGTTTGCACACAAGGATCAAATTGAGTTGACCGTTTCCGGAATCTAGATGCAACATTTATTTTATTTTCATTGCAGCCATGGCCATCTATGTTGATGCAAGACATGTAGGCCATGCTAGTTTCGTTCGACAGAACAGTGCGGTTGCATTCATGCAGACGCCGATAAGTAGACGTTGCATATAGAGCTGAGCAGCCAAAGTGTCCTAACTCCTAAAACTCGAGAGGGAGCCACATAAAAAAATGAACTTATGCTTCATAGGCTCGAGCTCGGATTCAGAAAATCACCAAGATGACGACATAATATCGCGATTGCGTCCGTGTGTGCTGGGACGGTGCAGTCTGCTCAACAAAAATGGGATTTGTCTATTGCGAGGCTCGGGTTGCTTGACTTGGACTGTAGTGCATTCTGTCATCCGGTTTTGGCAGGATCGATTGATTTTCGACTGTATATCAGAGTACGTAGAGCAAAACGTAATAGTATGACAACACTATGTCAGCTACTGAGAGGGGATGAGACGAATTTTGCGACAGATCCAATATTTGATATATGCCAAGCTGTTGGATTGAAAATGGAAAAGGGTAGTGAATAAATTATTTTTAGTATCTTATATTTATATTTGCTCAAATGAGCTACCTGCACTACATGGTTTGTGCTTAACTTATTGGTTAGTTAACTTCTTGAATTCATAGTACATGTTATTTAAACATACATCTTGAGTCATTTATTTAAATACACTAGATTATAAAGTAGATTAGAAAACATAATAATAATTAAATTTTTTGTAAAATTACCTCAAAACCGAATATCTAAATTACATTTTGGTTCAAAATTTACATCGTTACAAAGGCATAGCAATAGTAGAACGATAAAAAATTTATATAAAAAAAATCAGCCTGTCAAAAATATAAAAATAAAAAAATTAATTATCGAATGCAAATGGGACCAAATTTTGACCGGAGAAGAGAAACGACAAAAGTGTGAAAACTAAAAGGAAGGCGAAAGAAAAAAGAATCCTTTTAATCTATCAGATATGCTTGTCTATGGTTACTGTAAACCGCTCGAAACTTATAGAAAATTGATTTAAAAGGGACAAAGGGTTGGCGGTAACGATGTTCACTGGTTTTTATCGGTTATGAGAATTTGTTATAGTTTTGGAAGGAGTTTCGGCCGACTCTGTCTCTTTTCTCCAATCTCGTGTGCCGACTGCCCACGTTGCAAAAGGGCAATTAAGTATAATCCAAACAGTTTACGGACGACACCGCTATTTGATGGTCCCAAGCAATTTTTCAGTGGTGTATGGGTATTTATCCTTTGGCTTAAGTTTGTTTTTTTATCCAATTAGTTTTACGACGGAAACTATTACTCAACACCAACGTTTTAGCTTTGCAACTATATACAAATTGATGACAACAGTGTTGTTACCCATCAGCGGGAGTAAGTTATGTTTCCAGTGTTATGAATAATAGAGCACAGTGTGGTTGGCTGTAGAAAATTTATTGAAAACAAACTGGAGTAATGTAAAAATGTGTTTAAAAATACTTAAAATGATATTCTCTGTAAGTATTTTTGGTTGAATACAGCTTTTATTTTTCCAAAAAGATTTTGTATAATCTAGAAGACATGTTTTTGATTGGGTTATATTTGCAATATGTGCTTGAGACCATTTAATGCATATATATAAAGTTATTTTTTATAATTAAGTATTATTTAATATAATTATAACAGTGATTTCCCTTGAATAAAAAACATATGTTACATAAAATATACGTTAAAGAAATCCTCTGAAGCTTGAGCTAAGACAAAACCTCACCACGCTGTCCAAGTCAGGTATTAGTGCACACGCAGCCTTTTGTCGCTAATATGGCTATAACAGTGTTCTATATTTTATTTCCAGTTTTTTACATCGTTGATTTATTATAGGCAAAATCTTATGTTTCATTTCTTTTTAATTAATAGATTTTTATATTTTTCACATGTTGTATTGCAGTAACGACTCTTTTTGGGAGAATCTTTGGTCTGGGAAATTTGAGGGATTCAACTTATGGTAGAGTTGGTTAGTTAGTTTCTACTCATTACGCAAGACTAATTATCCAGCTAAGTGAAAATTTCAAGTCATAAAAAACCTTAGCCAGGCATGCCTTGGTCGTACATCAGTTGTTGAGCCATTTAATGATAAGAAGAAGAGATTCTGTCAAATGTATTAAATATTTGCAATAACTTTATAGCTATTTTTATTTCATATTATTGGTGTATTAAAACAAATATACAAATGCCATTGTTAGTTGGTAAATATTTGAATTTACTCATCGTGTTTGTTATTATTTGTGTAATCAAATATTCAACATCCGGAGTGCTATTGGATAAATTTATTCAGTCATCAACAAAATAATACTGAAAATACTGATAAAAATATTATAATGTGAACTGTAGAATAGCAACATTGAATGATACATTCTTTACTCCCGCAGGAATACAATCCAGTGTCATTACGGAGGCGTCGGCGTACGGCATGGTTCATTAGTTGAATTCCCTATAGCTTCCTACCGAAACTGACAGGCTGGGTTTGAAGAATAATTTTCAAAATTTAACGACCTTGTAAAGTGAGCTTATCGATCGTTAGCCTGCTCGTTGGTATTTTTGGTGAATTTCTAATTGGTACATCAACGGAACCGGTGCTTCGACTATAAATAAACTATATCACCCTTTGTTTACTCTTAACATCAATGTTATAGGTAACCAGGTGAATAAGACAGATGCTATGCGATGCGATGTTAAAATGGGAAAAGACGAAATATATATCGGACGAGCAGCAGAAAAATCAAACTCTGATCATTTGCTAATCGGGATTTAAAAATTTTACTAATGATCCCAGCTCATCCTCATCCTCATCATCCCAGCTCATTGCATCAAGTTGACAGCAAATTCAGAAGTATGTTTTATCATCGGGCGGTATCATGATCGGACTGTTTATTTCTTGAACTTTTCACTCGCTTTTATTACAAAACCGAGTCGTGAGACATATGAGAAACGGTTAATATCCGCCGGGAACTACGAAAATACAACTGTTTATTATGGCAGGCCATACATTCTCGGGTACAAAAGAAAATAGGTGGGTGATTCCGTTTGGCTCCGCGTAAGTAGCTTTCATCAAACAGTGGTATTCAAAACGATATTGTTATCCGTATTCCAGCGCTATCTACAGCTGATGTAATAATAATTTAATGTTTAGTAGCAAGTTGACTGGACTCATGTAATAACTACGTTTCTTGTTTAAGCAAGATATGAAACAATTAAATTATGTATTCTCCGTGATTTAATAACGAACATTAGAAGAGATAATTTGAAAGTCAAGCAGGCAGAAAAATTTATATTACAAAAAAATTCATGTGAGTCATGTTTAACCATTGGTAGTTTTTATATAAAAGAAATTTTCTGAAAATAATGATTTAGGATCTTTATAAATCATTATTTCAGACAAATAAATGTTTTATTTTGGTTTGAATTTTTTATCTTAATCAAATATGTTAATACTAGCATCCGTAGTGCTCAACGTCTTCAACGGATAAGAAGGTGAAATAATAACGTATGCAATGATCGCAAAAATATCAATTGCACACATTGTCCATTTTATTTTATACTATTGGTATCTGTTACGCAATCTTTATGAAAGAGAACTTTAACTCTCTTTGCAGCCGTCGCGTAAATTATCCTGTTGCTATTCTCACGTACACGCTTAATCACACTAATTGCCTTGTTTGATCTACCGCAACCCACAACCTACGTGTGAGGGACTTGAACGCCTACGTAGGGCTTTCTTCTCTACGCTGACACGCTCACAAACGGCATAAAACCTACTGCCATTACGCACGAAAATTACTCTCAATCCTCTACCGGCTCTAATGCGTCCCAGACTCCTTGAAGTAATACGCATCGCTGGTGTTACAAGTGCCACAAGTGGGGCGCGACACCTCGTGGTTCAGCCCGCGTATGGGACACGTCAGTAATGGTACGAGGATATAGTCCAGGAAGACACGATATGTTTTCGCTTCTGCATGTTTTCCGTAATGGTTGGTGCTCGATGGCAAATGCATCCTCATGATCGATGATACTGACATGACGGTGGCAATTTGCCATTAATGAAGCGCAACGATGCAGGAAAAGATGTGCTAATTTTTCCACCCTAACCCACGTTCTCATAGTGATAGCTTCGACTCGAGACATCGGGAAAAGGTTTCCGAAAGCTTCTGTGTGTACTGTTGCGAGTGGGGATTTGTTTTATTAGACCTATAACTCGGCACTTCGCTACTTGAATAGACATTTGGTAAAAGTGCCCCTTTTTCGTGAATAATAGAAGATCAGGACGTGAAATGTCATTGCTTGAAGTGTCGCTTCAGAAGCGTTGATTTTTTAAATAATGCTATAAGTTGGTTTGAAAAAAATACTAAATGTTCAAATATACTGAAGACTGATTACTACAGTTATATTATGATAACCAGAAGAAAAATATTACTATTGAGGACGTAAAAAAACAAGAACATGTAAAAAATTTGAAATAGAACAAATAAACTTTCCATTTTGCTCAATAGATTTGGTATTTTTTGTTTTGCACGATTCGTACGTGCATTAATGCATTGAATCAACATAAATATAGAATTTCTCGTAGGTGTCAAGCTATTTAGAATTGTGTCATTCGTTCGTGGCATACATATGGAAATTCCCTTAGATATTAAACTGTTTTGAA
>NC_071292.1:75887168-75902168 GCF_943737925.1 Anopheles nili | reverse complement strand
ATGAAGCTTTCAGGGAGGTTTAGCCTCATTAAATAGAATGTTTAAGCTACATATTGGATAATGTAGGATATTTTGTGCTTAAAACAACGCACTGATGTTTTGCGCATCCAAACAGAGGAAAGGTATAAGCTGCTGAATCTGCGTCATGGCAGGTGAGCCAGCAGGAGAATCATCAACATGATTTGTTCTCTTCGGTAATGTGCTCGCAAAACTTTCCCTAAACTAAATTAATGCACTCAAATTGCGATGGAAAGCTCTTGGAAAAAATAAAATCAAAATTTCTAAAACCTGTCGCAAACAGTTACGAACCACCCGTTAAAGGAGCTGAGCTCTAACGAATTTTGGATATTTTTTTCGCTTGCACTGGAAGATTATCGCTAGAAAAAAAAGAAACGACAATCAAACGGGAGTAATCACGTCAGAAAACCTGTTCCAAAGCTAAAACAAAAAAGATAGAATTGTTTTTTGCCATTTATGTTTCATGAATATCGTTCAGGTGTGCCAATGCAAGACTACTCGTTCGTGTGTATAGGAATAAGTCGCTTTTCAGACATCTTAAGAGAAGCGTATTCCATTTTAAACGTGCCTGTGACGACACTGCGTGCTTCGAGCTGGGTGAAATGAAAACTTTATTGCACTCACAAGTTTGTATGAGTTTTTTCACCATTGTTTTTGCCCCATCGACTAGTCTGCTATAAGTGTGCACATATCCTGTTGTGCTAAAGGCCAAAAGAAACACGTTTTCCTAACGATCATAGACAGCGATTACTCATGGCTTTTAGCCAGGCAGTCTGAGTTGTTGTGGAGCTCATCAACGTGAAGGCTTGATTTTTCTGTTGTGGACGGTCCATCTCGGGTTGATTGAAGGAAAAATGCGCTTTTCAAACCCAGAATGCTGTTTCGGGTTTAAATCTCGACTGAGCCTCCCCCGTACGCAGGAATGACTACTTAGTTATAGAAAGTCTTAGTTTAGAAAGGCAGGCTTAGCCCTTACACGGGTTGTTGAGCCATTTAACAAGAAGAAGATGTGACATAAAGATGATTTAGTAAATGTGTGTGATTTAAAATAGTATAAAATAACTATAAATTACCATGGGGAACGAGCTTAAGCTAGATTTTGGTGTGCTTATTTCCTTAGTTTCATTGTTATCAATCTTCACTATTTATTTTGTTCTTTTTTATCAAAACTTGCCTGAACTAATTTCAGAAAACGGGCTTAAATATGTTTTATTACTTATGCATGATGGCAGGTGTGCGTAGTTATACATGATTAAAATATTAAAATTAAACGGATATGAACACCAGAAAATTGAATTACTTCTTCATCATATGCAAAAAGAAAATATTTGACAAAATATCTTAGGATTTATTTGCAAGGGAAAAATGTATTAAAGATATTCGTAATACAGTTTAAAACCAAAGCCACTCCGTGTATTAAAATTTTGTATTGCTATTTGCTCCGTGTATTGCTATTTGTTTTGAATATATTCTATTGTATATAGTAACAAATAAAAAACTAGCGAGTGATTATAAAACCGCATACTGAGATTAACAACATGTTGGTAGTAAAAACTTTTATATGCATATAATACAAATATAAAAATGTCCCCTAAATAGTTGTTGAGGCCATTTCGAAATGATTTATGATATCCTCAATTTCAAGGAACAGTTGATTTCATTTAAGAGGCAAACAGAAAAATGGTACTCCCGTACCTACTGCTGGCTTGCAAAATAAAAGTATCCAAGTAAATCGAGCTTATTTATTGTCATTTGGTGTTTAAGATCTTTTTTTACACTGAAATCTAAAAGCTTTGCTTGGAAATCTTTGACGACCGCCCATACCAGTTAGCTCTATTAATGCTCATGGTTATCTATAGCAACATTATCAGCGTGTAGGTATAGCCACGCGTAAACCAACGATGGACTATATGCAAGTTTGTACAACATAGATTGACATGGATGGAGGAACCATAAAAATAAGAAAAGTTATTAATTTACGATCTCGTCCACTCATTTGACGGCATGTGTTCGAGCGCCTCAGTCACGTAAGGATGCGATAAGTGAACTTTTCACTTTTCACGATGCACACGAAACGGCGAAGAATGCACACTCCTAACTTTTCATGACCAAATAACTTCGATGCTCTTTTGGCAACCTTGACAACTTATATTCCGAAGGACACCTTCCAATTACGCACGAGCTCAAATATTGGCGTCTCTACTGTGTATGAGATCCATTCCTATGGTCACCACGGCACTGAAAGCCAAGATCCATGACGGACTGACTAGCTATTCTTCCCAAGTGTGTGTCAGGGTATGTGAGTGTGGGCTTTTAGAAAACTTCGTTGCTGGAATATCTCCACAAAAGCTCATTTCCCGAATGTTCTGCTTGCTATTGGCCTACGTCCTTGCGAGTAGAAACTACTGACGGAGTATGTGCAGATGAGATTTATAATTCTATTGCAAAGTTTCAAGTACATCGTGTGCGAACAAACGAACGACCCCGTAGGCGGCTCCAAGCTGTGATGTTTTTATTGATCCTCGCAGGTTCCTGGAAGCAACTTGGAATCTCGAAGGCCACACTGGGATACGTTGAATGTCTATTCAAGATGGAGATTTAGTATACACAAGCAGAGGATGAAAAGAGACCAGTGAAGACACACCAGGTAGCAGGGATGTAAAGTAGCAAGGTAAGCATTGGAAAGTTTCAAGTATCTCTTGATGCTGCTACTACGTGTCATTCTCGGCTGCTTCAGGCGTAGTTTCGATGCACTTCATACGGTGCATTAGTTTCGTGACATTTTTTCACTTCCATCTCTCGTACCCGAGGTACAATTTTGATGCATTGCCTTTTCTTTTTTTTGCGTTTAGAAAAATAGAAGCATATGGACTATACATAATGTTGCCATGTGCTCGAATGTTTGATTTGGTTTACAATTACACATTACAATGCGATACAATATTTTACGAAAAACTATGCCAAATGAGTTATAATTCATCAGCGTGATGAATGATTTTCTCTACTAATATTTCATTGCTTGATTTTCTCTACTAATGTTATAGCAATTGTCAATCTATAGAACAAGTTTTAAAGAATGAAAAACACTTAAGATTTACTTAAAAACAATAGGAGGTTAAATTTTTCAAAACTATTGCTATAAATTTGTATAGCACATGAAAGCTCTTTGACATAAGGCAGTGACTAAGCAATATCAAACCGAAGTTAGACGCAACATGATTACATTTACAAAAATTATATGGAGAAGAAGTAAAATCAAACGAAGCCTTTTTTGTGTCTAGTTTTTCGAATGCTTCGTTTGAAAGCCAAGGAGGGGATATTTACGAAAAAAAAGAATCCAGCATTGATTGCATAGAAAACATGAGGAAACCCCAGCATGTAATAGTCTAAACGATTGAATCCTCGTATGGTGGTTGGATCAGCGAATTTAAAGCGGAATGTGGAGCACATTCATAGATTACATCTAATCACTTACGTGAACGGTTTGAGTCCTTTGGTAGTTCTGAATGCTTTTGTCGCTTATTTCGATGAGCTTTCCAAGAAAAATACTTAAAAAAAATATATTTTCACTCTACACTCTGTACAAAGGCCATAAACATCACCGTAAATGCACTGAAATAAATTTCTAAATACAATAGATCTCAGAATTCGAGCCTCAAACACAGTATAAACGTACGTGTCGTCACTTTATACTCTGTTAGGAATCTTTTACATATCACATATCACAACTCATAACGATTTTGTATACAGATCTCAGAGTCGTTCCAGCCCGTCCTGAAAGCATCCCGTATCGCTGGCACGTACCTTCTGAGCGATGCTTCACAATATTCGATGGAATTTATAAAGAGAGCTCTCATGTTAAACCATGCTCGCGGGAATTAGGCACAGAGTGACCTGTCAAAGGTCAACTGCAGGCAGGGTTTTAAAACATATCCGGAGTATAGAGTGTGGAAAATGCGAAAAAGTTTATTCCATAACCGCTTTACACTCTAAGTATAGTCCTGCGTTTGATACAGCAAGAAGACACCGATGTACAGTGGCTTATTCATTCACAAGGCCTGTCGCAAGGCACACGAAGGCGCTCACCATCTATCATTGTTATACGAACCGTTATCAATAATAACCACGTTCATAGAAGAGATCCTGAATATGGTGTGGAAGCTTGGCGCCTGGGATGGTTTGTAATTAAAGAAGTTAATTTTAATTTTCCTCTAACCACATACAACACGCTCGTAAAGGTTCCCGCTTTCGTCGTGGCTGTCCCGGAGATTCCAGCGAGGTACCAACGTCGGAAGTGATTTATCTAATTTTGGTAAGACGATCCGGTGCCGCAAAACAGCTGCAAATATGAAGCTACCTTATGCTGGAGCATCCCAAGCTCTCCGGTGACCTTTATCCAAAGTAATCCTGTTGAATTTCTCTTGCCACCGTTCCTTTTGCTACCGCAAAGATCCCCGACTGTATTTTGTAGGAGAACATATGAAGGTTATCTTGCAGACTTGCTGTTGGAGAATGTCTGTAGCTGTATTCACAAAAAAAAACTTGATGTATGACTAGGAGGCCAAACATATTGACAGCTTGCTGGCATGCCAAAACGCAGGATTGAAGGACATCAACCTCTAAGTACCGTAAAAATACAGACCTAACAGTAACAATATCTGCGGCACTCCGGATATTATGGTTTAAACCGGAAAAGGTTAAGAATTAGGATTGATTGAAGAAACTCGTTTTTTCAGTAATACAAGTAACAATTTACATTTCAAACTCACTCTTAAAAACATTTGTGACATCATCCATGCTTCAAACCCGGTTCTTCCGGTTAACGATATTGTCCTTTTTCAAGTATCGGCTGTTGGCACGTATAAATGCTGGTTTGTGTAAGGCTTCACGGGTTTCTCGACAGTACTATCTTCATACTCTCTTACATCGTGTCTCCCAAACAATTGTAGCTCGGCTCCCAAGACTGGAGAGCTGATGTAAAGTACGGTTCCTGTGTAGTTTGTTTGTTAAGTGTTCATTAGGTGAAAAATGGTATAATGATGACAACTCAAGCTACTCCAACAACTAACAGTTTCGTTTGCTTATTGGGCGGCCCTTCTCGCCTCAGTCAGATAGTAGGGATGAATCGGAGTCCGTGATTGGCTTATAATGATTCGTGTTGCAGGTTTACATAATAATACAAAGGGTTTATGGTATGTCCGTGTATGTTGAATTTTTTTAGAGTGGTTTCCTTTCATAATTTTAGGTGAACTCTTTACAAATTGTAGTTTAATTTTCTTTTCCTAAATTTCCAAAAATACGAAGAAATGTTTATACTACGCGTTGTTATAAATTGGCTGACTATTCGACTTCATACGGGATGATGATGTGTAAAAAATAACTAATTGAGCGAATTACGGGAAACATTTATTCTTTACTATGCTTAGTGATATTTTCTAAAAAAGATTCATTTTTTCTATTAAATCTGCCATTTTTCTGTTTTTAGGCATTCTTTGAAAAGTGGAAGGGGGCTTTAGGAGAGTATATATAGATATATATATATATATATATATATATATATATATATATATATATATATATATATATATATATACACATATTTATATATATATATATATATATATATATATATATATATATATATATATATATATATTTCTATATATGTATATATATATATATATATACATATATATATATATATATATATATATATAAATATATATATATATATATATATATATATATATATATATATATATATATATATATATATATATATATATATATATATATATATATATATATATATATATATATATATATATATATTTATATATATATATATACATATATATATATAGATATATATATATATATATATATATATATATATATATATATATATATATATATATATATATATATATATATATATATATATATATGTATATATGTATATTTATTTATATATATATATGTATATATATATATATATATATATATATATATATATATATATATATATATATATACATATTTATATATATAAATATATATATAATTATATATTTATATATATATTTAAATAAATTATAATTGTATATATATATATTTATATATATATAATTATTTATTTATATATTTATATATATATATATATATATATATATATATATATATATATATATATATATATACATATATACATATATATATATATATATATATATATATATATATATATATATATATATATATATATATATATATATATATATATATGTATATATATATATATATATATATATATATATATATATATATATATATATATATATATATATATATATATATATATATATATATATATATATATATATATATATATATATATTTATATATATATGTGTGTGTGTGTTACTTTAGCCCGGAAGTGCTGCTCCATCGTAACGCGATGTGAATCGATCGCTACACTTTGAGCAGGCAAAAGCGTACTTATTCAAACGTTACATGTTTTACACTGCTGCATTCGAAGTGGCAACGTTACTTTCCAGCGGGTTAAACAGAAAGAGGTTAACTAAAACGAAGTCTACTGTTGTTTCCATCCAGATCATTATTGGGATGGGCGTGACATCCTTGGTCGCGTGCACCAGGTGCAGTAGCATACATTTTTGTTCAACGAGCGGCTAATGAAAGGCGAATTACATTAATGCATTTGAGTTGTTTTTTTTTATTCGACAAGATACCATGAACAATTGATGCAACATGAAAAAAACAGGTAGAGCTTCGGTCTGAATATTTGAAATGTTTAATATTTTATTAAATTTTGTGGTGAAAATATTTGATTATTTTAGCTCACTTTCTGGCATATCACACAGTAATGATTTGTTATTTATTTGGAAACCTTTTATCCACCTTAAGTCCCACTATGCGATTATTTGATTTAATGATAATTATAACTTATTACGATAAGTTGCATAAAAAGCAACACTTTTTAGCACGCTCTGATTACTTCATTAATGAGCGCAGGGTAGATTGGTCCTACTAGTCTGAAAAGGTATGGATTTGCTGCACAGTTTTGCCAACGAATCATCTATCCATGGGCTAGCGCATTTGGTCCGTCGGCAGCACTGGTTGGAGGGGGTTTTCTGGCTGGCTATGTTCGGCTTCACGGTCGTGTGTTCGATCAGCATCTGCAATATGCACTGGGAGCGCTTTCAGGAAAACGCGACGGTGCTTAACGTCGAGACGAATTATCTCAGCTGGGTGTTCCGTCCACCGGCGGCTACCATGTGCTCCGACTACTTCAGTGAGCAGAAGTTGTCTCAGCTACTGCAACGGTAAGCCCAAACTAGAGCATCGTAACGTCAGTCACCTCAAATGTAATGATTCTACACGACGGGCGGTCGCTTTAGATACTGGAAGGTGGATCACAGCAACCACAGCAAGTACGATTATTACCGCCGCTATCTGCTCACGGTAAACCGGGCCCGATTCGACAACCTGGTTAACTTTAAGCCTTTTGTGGATGATGCTACACTCAACACCATCCCTCTAATCGACTTAGCCCGTGAATTAAAGCATCCACTAACGCCACCGTGGAAGACGTTCGCACCGGTTATGACCGAGGTCGGCATCTGTTACTCCTCCTCGGTGTTTTATGAATTTCAGGCCCCCTTTGTGGATCGGTAAGGTTAAGAGAGTCCGAAAATTTGACAGCAAATACACTTTCCTTTTGTTTGCTTTTTTTCAACGTCTAGAACCCTTTCCAACTACACGAAAGCAAGACCGGCGAATTGTTACACACTAGACGTTTGCCGTACAATGGTGGCGATGAGCGACATCGATTCCTCTAGAAACGAGGTAGTGAGTATCTTTGGTGCGAAGTGAAGGTTGGTAGGTTGATTATTTTTATAGAGACTTTGAGCCTAAGCTTCATTCGCCTCTGACCACTAGTGAATGTCAGTTCTCATCACATTAACCTGCTTTTTATATATCATCTCTATAGTATCTCGATACAACAGTACATGATACATATAAAAGCAATATTAATGTACACCAAAAGTTACATCAATTTTCTGTTCTGGTTATGTTGCATACATTAGTGGTGTGTTGCAAAGCAGATATAATACTAATATATGCGTATTATTGAGCAACATTTTTTCAACTGGATTAAAACGAACATCGGGTCAGTTAATGTAGTTATTATTGTTCTTGAAGTTATTTTTTGATTTTTCGTATCAATAGTATTATTTTCATCCATTACTTGAAAAAACCTAAAATGAAAGCCCTGCAAAGCCCTTTTCAAGTGAGCACAGTAAGTGTAAGCACTATTTGATTTTGCAAAAGCGTACAACACTGATTGGTGTTCGCCGCTTATGGAGAGTATTTCATAAGAATTGCCTTTTTGACGAAAGAGAATTATTGCGTCAATAAAAAAAAGTTATTGGATTGGATATATTTTTTGTTACATTTCAAAAAAAGCTTTTTTAAAAAAAACTTTTTCTTTTTTTATGTTTGAAGATTTGCAGTTGTGCATGTGTTTATCGCAGTCGTTTTTAAAACCACTAGCGCATGGTATGATTTGGGATTATAACTAAGCAAATGTTCGATGCATGATACTATGTTTATGAATATGTTATATAATTCCAAAAAGTATAAAATGAAGTACATTGATATTTTATTTTTTTTATCCAAACAATTTTTTTCATTGCAGGGATGACTTGACCGAATGATTCTTAAGATTATTTACAAAGTCATTCAATTGATATTTTGCATTTTACACATAGTTTATTTGTATGTGAATTTTCAAATATAACCTAGATTTATTTCATTGCCAATGTGCATGAGATTGAGTGTGCGTGTGTTCAATTATTTATAAACTTAAACATCAATTACAGATTCTAGCTGTTTTATAATTTCATTTCTAAACTCTATGGATAGTGAGCATTTATCTAAAACATATGAAAACATATAAGAAAAACAATTTAAAATAGATTTAAAATTATTACAATGATAAATCAAAAGAGTGACTTTATCGATAGCTATAAAAATGCGGAAAATAAAAAAACTATGAACTTAAACTGCATGAAAATAAATACGAGACATTGCGACGATGACCTAATGTTTGATAGCTAATAGACACACCACAATAGCAAGAAACTCTTTAAAACTCACTGGAAAAAATTATGATTTGGAAATCAAGGTTAGATTAAGCATGTTTATGTTTAAAGCCTAATTTAATTGCAACCAATATTGGAAAATTAAGCTTCTTTAACATTTTCGTCTTATTCAAAATGGTTGTTACTTCGTAACAACTGCTTCGTGCTTCTGAGATTGCAGTACATCCATACCGAGCAGGACGTCATGACCGGAGACAGCTCAATCCACTACGTCTTAGGCTCTCACGACATCGTCAGCTCGCTTCTCTCAGTCGAACAGGTAGTCGCTTCAAAGGCCCTCAAACAGCTGTCCCGTCGCAGACGCAAATGCCGCCTGCCGAACGAGCGGCTCTTGTACTTCAGCGTAAGTAGCAATGATAGGAAAAATGGTGATATCGTCCCTCATTACGCGAATTATATTTCGTTTGACGGCACCTAGGTGTACACCATTAATTTGTGTCGAATTAGCTGCCGCATCGAAGCCGCTCTACGCTTGTGCAATTGCGTTCCCCTTTTCTACAGCTCCGGTAAGATGCTATAGAGAGTTGGTTTAGAGAACGAGCTAATCATAATTGGTTATACGTTTCTCACTTAAACACTTAGGAAAACCTACCGCATGTTCACCGGCCGGGTTGTACTGCTTGGGGCAAAACTTCGACCATTGGTATCCGACGAAAAACTGCACCTGCCAACCACAGTGCGAGTATATTTTCTTTAACCAGGTGTCGTTGAAAAAGAAGGTATTCGATCAGAACGAAAATTAAAGTTGGCTAATATTTACTAGCTCAATTTTCATATTTTCCTTCTTAAACAGGTACTAGAACAAGCCAACAGTAAGCTTGAGGCTCAAATTATCTACCCACGGATGAGAATAAAGCGTGACGTGCTGTTTGATATTAGCAATTTAATTGGTAAGTAGTAGTATCGTCGATAAATACTAGTTAACCATTCGTAAATGCTCATTCATGGTGTTTTCCCAGTATCCCTCGGTGGTGGAGCAGCTTTGTTTCTCGGTTGTAGTTTCATCAGCATTGCGGAGGTAGCATTTTTTTTATTGGAGTATATTATGAAAAAGGTTTACCGGCAATACCATCGGGAGCAAACCGCAAGTTAAGTAATTGGTTGATGAAATTGTTGTTAAAACCTACGGTAATGCGGTATATGCGGTTCAATGCTTACAACGGTGTTTTCATGTTATTTCTTTAGAACAGCAAATTTGACCTCAGCAAAAAATATTGCTTATACCCGTTTGGGAAACACTTCATTGATCCCTGAGGATATGATGAAGAAAATAAACGGTGTTATTCAAAAGATGAAAGCTACCTTTAGGAAATACATTTTTTGTAAAACTGTTCAATTAAAAAAGAACTGACTAATCTTTAACGTTCTGAGTTATTCACACATATGATATCCGCGTTGTGAACAGTTTTGAATGTATTTGAAAGTATGTATTTGAAAGATATTGACATTTAGATTTGGAAATTGTTGTAATCAATCCATCTTACGTACGTGAAAAAGACATGTGAAAACATATAATAATTTAAATAATTCGAAGTCACACGGATGCAAGATATTTCACGATTCACCAAACATCTTGTTAAACAGTAAATAGTCAAAAGATGATAGCAAATTCGACTTTAAATATATATTTATCACACCGTGTTATATAAGTAAGAATTTAATGAATATACCGAATGATCCGCCTTAAAATAACATGTAGAACAATAATAATATCTCAAAGAGTGCTCCTGCCATTAATTGTTTCGTAGTGTATAATAACCTTCACGAAATCATGCACTTATCGGGTCCCCCCTCACTTTAATAATGAAAATCAATTCATTGAGCGACGCAACAGTTGAACTCATTAAACGCCCCTCTTGCATGTATTTTGCAACACATTGCGCATCGCTAAACACCATCCGCCACCTTGATCTTGAAATAGTTTACACAATTCTCTTTCAACGATGATTACATAAACGAAAAATGCATGAAAAACTTCGTAGCGAGGAATTGGAAAGCTCGCGTGAGCTCGACTATTCATTACCCAAGAACGACTGCAAATGTAAGTATTTTGTAGCCCGTCGTTTTCGGAGAATTGAAGAACGTCTAGGAACATCCATGGCGGTAACAACGTGTTCACGGTGCGTTCACATGTGGTGAAGATTAATCCTTACCGTAACACCTATAATCGGCTTGATACAGTGTATCCCTTGATACAGTGCGGGCGTTGCCGTAGCCCTCCATGAAAAACTTAAAAGATTGTTCACGATCGAATGCAACGTTACACTTTCGATTATTTGAGAAATTTATCGATATGTAACCATAACAAAACCAATAAACGTCCTCAATACTGAAATATTTAAAGGTGAATCCTGTTTACATAAGGGATTTTCTTTCCAATTATTTCAATAACCGAAATTATCCGTGTATAAGATGCGTCTTTCTATAAGCTATACATATTTAGTCTTCAAAATCAGAGGTGCATCTTATACACAAGTATCTCTATTTTGCGGTCCTCAGTCATGCACGTTTAGGAGAGCAAAGCGCAACAACAATCATCAATCGAGAAGAAATTATAAATCTTTTCTATTCCAATTTCTATTCAATTGCCTGGAGATATATTTGAGTAAATGCTTCTTAAATTTACGTTTTACAATTTCATTTTTGAAAAGTTTAGGAAATTTTTACAAAACTATTCGCTAAGCAATTGTTTGATTGCAGATCAGTGGTGGTATGCTGTAAAATGATGTAGCAAAACCATAACAGTTTGCGCACTTGATTTATGCTTATCACTGCTTATTCACAACAGAACGTGGCACGTTTTCAAAACCAAAAATTTCCCTATACGCATATTCAATCGGTTTCGCATTCCAAATAAATTTCACCACAAACGCAAGCGGTGACGCAGCCGACCTTTCCGACAACGAACACGCAGCCAACGACCGCCGAATAGTGTACACGCTTCATTAATGGTATTCAGTGCTGTGACGAATTAAGGGTCGAGCTGCAGATCCAGTCGTGTGTCTACCCTGGAAGTAGAAATCAGCTAAGGATTTCGTAAACGAGACAACAAAAGCTACCGAATCCATGTACGCCCGTGTGTTGGCCAAAGAACTAACTTCGCAAAACGAGACCTAAATCCTACGCCGACATCGCGATAACCTTCTTATCTCGTCTGTTTCGGTTGCCTTGATGGCATCGTTGGTATGATGCTGGTTCGGGTCGATTTGTCGATTGATTTTCAATCATCTTCTTGTACGTTAGTCTCTTTAGTGCTGTGAGGATGTTGATCACCGTCCGGTTCTAGCTTATCCGGTTGCATGAATGTTTCACGGCAGCTTCGTGGGAATGTTTGCACTTTTAGAGCTGTTTCTACTTCATTCGAAGACCTATAGAAAGTTCTGTTTAGAAATGATGGAATGAAATCATCCGAATACATTTTTCGTGATAAATCGTGATAAAGAAACAATCAGTTGAGGAAAGGTCATTTGATCTGTCCTATTAACTGAGGTATATATTGTTTCGATTGTGATGACACTTTATACCAACAATTTTTGGTATTTAAAGGAACTTTTGATCAAATCAAACTCACGTAATGCAATGTTTGGTGACCGTAAAACGTGATGATAAATGTAAGGCGATTAACAAAAATATATGATTATCGCTCTGAAAATAACTTCTGCTAAATGTTTGGTGTTTGATGGAACAAAACTACATGTCGACGATTTGCCTTGCTTGTTGTATACACTTCTTTCACTATGTTAGCATTTTACTTTACATTTACATTTAGCGTTAGGGTCATAAAATGGATATGAATAAAGATCATCTTATAAACCCCTTCAATCCCAATTTAACACCTCACTGCGTTAGAGTTCATGAAGCATAGAGCTTTCTCAAGCTCAAGCCACGATCGCTTAAAAAGCTCGCTTTGAAAGTTCTATTAAATACGAAAAGCTTTTCCATTGCGTCGCTGTTCATTCAGACAGATTGCTCAGTTTCCAGATGGGTTAGTAAAAAATATATTAGCTTCTTCAAAGGCGTCCAACACCCCGTTGGAGTTGCCTTATGAATGCTAAGCCTACAATTTGCGCATCTATGGATGGAGGGAGCTAACTAAAGAACGCTTTGAAGCGCGCCGTGCCTTTTTCATTCGTAGGCTCTACAAAGCTCCACACAAATGTATGTGTGGCTGTCCGATCATTGCAAGAGCAGCCCGAGCTCTTCTGGAGGGGGCTAAATCACTTCACTGCTAGAAAACAAACGTAGGCTGCAACGATGGTCGCTTTCGAGCTTTGTTACGCTGGAGCCACGGACCAGTTGATCGGTAAGTGAGCTGGTGAGTGGTAGTCCTGCTCTCTGCCTAAAACGGAACGGTGTTGTGTGCGTTATTATTGAATGCTATCCAGATAGGCAGCCTTGGTGTTGTGCAAGAAGTAAGTTCGCATAGTCTTCGGATGGTGTTGGGCAGTGGTTTGATCCAGAATCTATTTGAAAGTCTGTGCACTGCTAGTGAACGTTAAATTGCAAGTCCTCCTCAAGAAACCAGTTTGCATGCAGAAAACTAGCAAGAAGTGAAATTAATTTCTTATCAAAAATAGCGTTGTCTACGGTAACGCTATGCATATTTTGAGCGTACGTTTCTTTTAATTTTTCTCGTTAGTCCTTGACTAACTTTGGTTTCTATATGTCGTTAAAGTTGTCCTTGATATTTAATCGAAAAAAAAACTTTTTATGGGTGACTTGCGCTAATAGATCGAGCAAGCGCAATACAACATGCGCCTTCAGAGACACACTGCCAGGTAGGCCAACAAAATGGTGAATGAAAATCGAGTTTAGAGCTTGCGACATCCCACCCAAAATGAGGCTCAGTTATCGTCGATCACTTCTTAGCTTGTCTTCACTTTCGTCTTGTTCGAGGTAACGTTGGCACAACCACACAGAGTCTTTCGCTCTTCAGCGATAGGGATTTCAAATAGGGTAAACGAGACGGCATGAAAGCGTAAAAGTGCAATTTGAGGGCATGCTTAAAAAACACTTTTTCAACTTACAAAGCAGCACGTTTTTGGAAATCCATGGAAAAATCAGCTCAGCAATGGTGAATAACCAGTTTAAAAATTTGTGTTTGCAATCGCAGATACAATATTTTAAATTCTAAGAATGCGGGAGATGTTGATCTCCTCCGAACCGAAGCGAACCGTACATGTCTTGTTGGGGGTTCATACTTTATGCTGCATTATGAGCACGAAATGAAAACGAAAAGAGCACTTGCAACCACAAGCATGCATTGAGCGTTATATTTATTTGCATCATTCTCCCACATGCATGCTCTCACAAAGATCTAATGCTAAACGGTCACCACAGTTGGTTCACCCTGGAGAACGAAGAGGGAAGGTGTGCTCACATTCGTTCCCCAGTGGTGTAATAGGTGAAAAACGGGGCCGTCGAAGTATGCCCTCATTGCGTGTTTCCATGCGTAATGCATGCGTCTGTTTGGGCGGATGCAACTGCGGACGCGGTATGTTGAGTGTTATTTTCGAAAAAGTCTGCGTTATTGGCGCACGGTTCTGCATGGAAGAAGTGAAATCGTATTATTGCGAAAAATTCCATCCACGTTCTTTAATGGCCATCGACCGCAGAAAAGGTTCTGCAAAAGAAATAATTATTGAACCGAATCGAGGGGCTCTTTTAACGATGTGAAATTATGCAACAACTACTACAATCCGGATTGGATAATCATCCAATCCATCGATTGCTTTTGTATTTTTACTAATGATTTCAATAACCTCCGGGCAATCATATTTCAACCCATGGCGCGTTT
>NC_071292.1:75774668-75882168 GCF_943737925.1 Anopheles nili | reverse complement strand
TCAAAGCACGCCAGCTGGCCACCCCTACCTATCTCCTTTTTTCTCTTCATGCTGTACATCTCAGCAACTCGTAACGTAGTAATAAACAGGTCCACGGACACTACGCTCGAAAAAGCCAACCTTGGATTAGGCAATCCCAGCATCACCGCAACTCCATCGTCTTAGGCCCGCGTCGTCATATCGAGTAGAAGGGAATGTAACGGTGTATTTAAATCGCATATTCGAGCGTTCGATGAAGCAAAAGTCAGATGCAGCAGGTTCCATTTCCAAATTGCGGAGCGTTTGCTTCGTTGCATACATGTTGTAGAACATTCAAACGGTGCTGCCTTAACGATCACTCGCAAAAGTTGGATAAACTGCAGCCATTTTGTGCTGCAGATTGGGATCGTTCAATATCGTAAAACCGGTCACTCAGACGTTCGAGACCCAGTTACTCGGATCCGTATTATATACATTAGCCACAGGCATTCCATCAAAACACTACACAAGCAAAATCGATCGTTTGGCTGAGAAACTCCATAGGATTTTTTCAAAGCTTTATTACACTTTAAACAATGCGTATATTTAATAAATAAATGTATCTAATTTTAAATCTAGTTAACGTAAAACGCAATCTCCGATAAGGTTTTCATGTTTCACGCTGAAAGTTTTTTTATTCATCAAGTAGTTTTTAAAGTGAATGGTAATATAGCATCATATGGTTACCTTTGAGCTACCAAATATACAATCGTTGCTTCTCGATGTGAACGGTTGTATCCAGTGTAGTTCACTGTAAGACATATGACTCTAGATAGTCGAGCCTATAAAGAAGTGGTCAACCTTTGAATATATTAGAAGTGACTCTTTGGAGAATTCAAATATAGAAAGCTACATCCCATTTCGCAAAGAAGAAGAAGAAGAAGAAGAAAGAAAAGCTACCAAACGTTTCCTTTGATGTGCTCATTATGACTTCAGCTTGAGTACAATCAACAATGTGCTCGACTTGTACATTTTCATTGCGTAGGATTGTGTTCTACGTAGCGCAGTGCCAAGGCTAACTTGGGAGAAGCTGCAAACCTTGTGGACAACAATTTTACTGTATTTTTGCTTTATTATTCGTGATGTGGAGCTAACTACGCTGAAGTTTGTCGTCACGATAGAAGTGTTGGATAGTTTGAATGTTTCAGGTCAGCTGTTCAGCTTTATTTTATACCTTACTAAATAAACTCCCACTTTCTTATCATACACTTCTAGCTGTTCGAAACCGTCAAGGGATTGCGTGGTCTAGATACGTTGATAAAACAATGTACAGTGATCGGGGGTGATGTGACCGAACCGGAGCTAGCTATTTCAACCGAGGATCGTACACTGATAACGGAGAACATCTCGATCATATATCATTGCGCTGCCACGATCCGCTTCGATGAAACACTCAAGAAAGCAGTCATGCTCAACACACGTGGCACAAAGTTCATGATTGATTTAGCGAAGCAATGCAAAAAGCTAGACGTAAGTATTGGTAAGAGCCAGAAGCCGTGATCCAAATTATCCTAAGAGTACTGATTACTCCATGACAGATGTTTGGTTATGTTTCTACCTCGTACTGCCACCTTAACGAGAAACTGTTGCTCGAGAAGCCCTATGCACCACCAGCCGACCCGCACAAAGTCATCAAAGCCGCCGAATGGCTAGAGGAAGGTGTCGTCGATGGCATGACCAAAAAGTAAGTGCCTCGCAGTGACTTTCTTGCAATCGTTTAAACACTGTTTGTTTTCATTTCAGAATCCTGGGCGACTGTCCCAACACATATGCCTATACCAAAGCTCTAGCGGAAGCTCTAGTGGTTGAATCTATGGACGAAATCCCGGCAGTCATCTTTCGACCGTCGATCGTGATCCCTACTTGGCGAGAGCCGATCCCTGGTTGGACGGATAACATTAACGGACCGGTAGGGCTACTGATTGGTGCTGGTAAAGGCGTCATTCGATCGATGTACTGTAACTCGGATGGTTACGGTGACTACTTGCCGGTGGATTTTGCCGTAAGTGCAATGTGTGTTTGCACCTGGAACTACGTCGGAAATCAGTGAGTCGCGATATACCAAGAAAACCATACTAAGTTCATGCTACATAACATCAAACATATTATTATCTTGTCAGGGATCACAAACGAAACATCTATCATTTGGTCAGTTCGGCAGAAATCAAAGTGTCCTGGGAGGGCATCATCGAACGGGGCAAGTGGATCGTCTCGAACAAGATCCCACTCAACGGTGTCTTGTGGTATCCAGGTGGCTCGATGAAGCGCACCCGATGGGAACACAACCTAGCGGCGTTCTTCTTCCACTGGATACCAGCGTTCCTGATTGATTGTCTGCTTTACTGCTTTGGATTTAAACCAATGTAAGTATTTGTCATTGGAGCCGATTGCGCTGACTCATGCGTTGAACATTCAATGTTTCTTTCTCAGATTGTGGAGGATACATCAACGAATCGCAAAAGGTTTTGAAGTCTTCGAATACTATGCCAACAATCAGTGGGACTTTGATAATTCCACCGTGCTATATCTGCGAACGATTATCAATGAGGAAGAGAAAACAAAGTTCAAAATAGATGCAGGAGGTATGACAATGCACAATGTTGGGTATAGAATTTTTATTACAACACTACATTTGACCTCCATAGGTGTAGAGATTCAGGAATACTTTGAGAATTGTATACGAGCCGCTCGCTGGTATATTTTGAAAGAGACAGATGACACTATTCCAGCGGCTAGACGTCACATGCGAGTGTAAGTAACATAAAGTAAATGCTTCAATTGAACACGACCTACCTTGCCGTGGCTTGTTTTGCTTTTTTTTCTCATATTTAGTATGTGGTGGGTGGATAAAATATGCAAGACATTAATCTACGGTGGACTGATTTACTATATCGGCAAGGCGTTTTACTCGTTGCTGCTAGCGTCCTAGAGCAAGTAAGTCCAGTTTGGAATGGAGTAAACGTGAAGTTAACTTCTGGCTATCTCGTATCGCGCCCTACACAGTTCAGTGTTATTAAATGTAATTAATCTATCGATATCATCTCCACCGTATTTTTTCTACCAGGCAGAAAATGCCTTATATCATTTTGTATAAGGATAATTTTGTATGTGTTACCCACTTTAGCGATAGTTTTGTTTTATGTTTTGTTTGCAGTCAAATCGTCATAATTTCTACCATTTTTGCTAATCTAGTAGTATCATGTAGCAATTCAGGTTTTTATTATTTTGTTTTATTTCAAGCGCATGTAACCATTTCCATTTTAGCGCTGGTGTAGCGTTTTGAGAGGTTTACTTTTTGTTTCGTTCGTCAGGTTTACCTTCGGTATAGAAATATGATCGATTCCATTTACATGAAAACATGAATAATTAATAAAACGCAGAACAGTTTGATTTTTATCACCCAAATGCTCGTTCCAGTAATTGATCCAGGCTCCTCATGTGTCGTGTTGGCTAGAAGGAAGCATTTTTCATTTTATCCGAAACAGTTCATAAAATCCTCATTTTGGGTGCATATGTGGTTTGGTGCTCTTATCCATAATACTACCAATAAAACAAAATTCTGAATACTTTTTCAATATAGAGAGGCATCATGAGTGATAGAAAAAAATTGACAGACAGTACGTTCTGTCGTATTATGAAACCGATCTACTATCTATCAAAGGTTACTGGGTTGTGGCCATATTCGCTCTTGCGTTCATCACCCGGCGTGACAGTACTTGATATTGCGTATATGATATTAGTGATCGGAATGTACGTGTTTTGTCTTCTTGTGAACACTAATGCTAAGCTGTGGGACTACTATATGAAACCATTTGAATCAAACATCTTGCGGTACGGTCTGCAAACGCATCTGGTCAATGGGTTGTTCTTAGGTAATGATGGACACGACCAATGTTCTAAGAAAAACAACTCTTAAGAATCTAATGAAAATCTTATGTTAAAAAGGCGTTATAGTATGCTTTATCAACGTTGTACAGTACAGGAAAAAATGGGAATACATGGAGCTACTGGACAACATCACAAAGGTTGTTGAACAAGAGTTTCACGTCAAGAATCCTGTTCAAGTGGTTCAAATGTAAGGTGACACGAAAGCCATTCTTTCTGAACCAGTCTATATTTAAATAAATTTTAATTGGTTACCTATTAGGTTTATAAGCGTCATCATATTGGCAGAGAATGGATACCTATGGTTGGTGCTTATAGGATACTACTACCTTATAGATCGAACATTAGAGATCAATACAACCTATCTCTATGCGTCATACTACTTGATGAACATCTCCCTGTTATCGCTTATAAACGAGTACACTTATTTTACAATCCATATACGTCGTTTATTCATGATAGTGAACAGATTACTCAAACAGTTGCTCCTTAACAGCACTAGCAGCAGTGACACAGTCTTGCTAGATCATAATCTTCTAACTAATGTACCGACGATTGCGTACGACGAGATATTTACTATCTACGGAGGAGCCAGTACTAAAGATCACGGAAACGTTAGGAGGAAAGCACCACCGAAGGGTACAAAATTGGCTTCAGTGTCGGCTGGATTTAATAAATTTTCTATCAATACAGTATACACCACGTAGGGACCGCAATAGTTGAATGAAAAAATGGCTCTTACCGCTCTAATCGTATTGATTTTGTTTTTTACTTCAGATTCGTTAGCGAGCTAAAAATCGACAACAATTCCAGCACAACAGCGATGGTGCAAATGGTCAATCGCCTATCTGTACTACATTTCCATTTGTGTGACGCCATACGGTTGGTAAACCGAATTTGTTCATTCCAATTAATGTTGCATTTTGGGGCAATGTTTGTATTTCTCGTGTTCGGGCTATTCACAATCTATAAGTTAGTATTGATACACGTAGTTGTAGATCGTTATGCTCATGATTTTTGTTACCCTCAGAGCATTTAATTCCAACACATGGGCTTTCAAGATCATGGCGATGGCCAACGGGTCTTGGATTGGATTCTACTTGCTGGCAATCTTAGTTGTAATTAATGCGACCTCTGCGGCCCAATCAAGTGGCCAATTAATGGGTGACATCGTCCATGAGATTATTCGAAAACAACAGAATACTTTTTCCACCGAGGTGATTGAGAGGGTGAGTACCGTGCAATGGCTCTGGAATATTGATGAATTAATTTCAACGAAATTCGAGCTTTGCATATGTTTCAATTGATAGCTTTCAATTCTCTCTCTGCAAGTAAAAATGCGAGACATGTCCTTTTCATGCGGTTTATTTTATTTCGATTGGAATCTTTTGGGATCGGTAGGTTTTGGTAGGTAAATAATCACTTTTCATTTTTACAATATCCAATGCATTTTTACAGATGCTCGCAGCCCTAGCGATGTATTTGGTTTTTCTTATTCAATTCGACGTTTCACCTCCCGTTGGACTTGCTTCATCTAATTTTACGATACCTTCGATAGAAATAATTCAATTTGAAAGGGATTGATTCTTTTGTACAAGCTGATATAATGACGAATAAAATTATATATCAATGAAGTTTTAAAAACTATTACCTTAAAAATTGAAGCTGTTTAATTTATTTTAACTTAGACATTCATGTAAAGTATTTTTTTCTTTAAATGTGTATTGTTATTGTTATTGTTATTGTTATTGTTATTGTTATTGTTATTGTTATTGTTATTGTTATTGTTATTGTTATTGTTATTGTTATTGTTATTGTTATTGTTATTGTTATTGTTATTGTTATTGTTATTGTTATTGTTATTGTTATTGTTATTGTTATTGTTATTGTTATTGTTATTGTTATTGTTATTGTTATTGTTATTGTTATTGTTATTGTTATTGTTATTGTTATTGTTATTGTTATTGTTATTGTTATTGTTATTGTTATTGTTATTGTTATTGTTATTGTTATTGTTATTGTTATTGTTATTGTTATTGTTATTGTTATTGTTATTGTTATTGTTATTGTTATTGTTATTGTTATTGTTATTGTTATTGTTATTGTTATTGTTATTGTTATTGTTATTGTTATTGTTATTGTTATTGTTATTGTTATTGTTATTGTTATTGTTATTGTTATTGTTATTGTTATTGTTATTGTTATTGTTATTGTTATTGTTATTGTTATTGTTATTGTTATTGTTATTGTTATTGTTATTGTTATTGTTATTGTTATTGTTATTGTTATTGTTATTGTTATTGTTATTGTTATTGTTATTGTTATTGTTATTGTTATTGTTATTGTTATTGTTATTGTTATTGTTATTGTTATTGTTATTGTTATTGTTATTGTTATTGTTATTGTTATTGTTATTGTTATTGTTATTGTTATTGTTATTGTTATTGTTATTGTTATTGTTATTGTTATTGTTATTGTTATTGTTATTGTTATTGTTATTGTTATTGTTATTGTTATTGTTATTGTTATTGTTATTGTTATTGTTATTGTTATTGTTATTGTTATTGTTATTGTTATTGTTATTGTTATTGTTATTGTTATTGTTATTGTTATTGTTATTGTTATTGTTATTGTTATTGTTATTGTTATTGTTATTGTTATTGTTATTGTTATTGTTATTGTTATTGTTATTGTTATTGTTATTGTTATTGTTATTGTTATTGTTATTGTTATTGTTATTGTTATTGTTATTGTTATTGTTATTGTTATTGTTATTGTTATTGTTATTGTTATTGTTATTGTTATTGTTATTGTTATTGTTATTGTTATTGTTATTGTTATTGTTATTGTTATTGTTATTGTTATTGTTATTGTTATTGTTATTGTTATTGTTATTGTTATTGTTATTGTTATTGTTATTGTTATTGTTATTGTTATTGTTATTGTTATTGTTATTGTTATTGTTATTGTTATTGTTATTGTTATTGTTATTGTTATTGTTATTGTTATTGTTATTGTTATTGTTATTGTTATTGTTATTGTTATTGTTATTGTTATTGTTATTGTTATTGTTATTGTTATTGTTATTGTTATTGTTATTGTTATTGTTATTGTTATTGTTATTGTTATTGTTATTGTTATTGTTATTGTTATTGTTATTGTTATTGTTATTGTTATTGTTATTGTTATTGTTATTGTTATTGTTATTGTTATTGTTATTGTTATTGTTATTGTTATTGTTATTGTTATTGTTATTGTTATTGTTATTGTTATTGTTATTGTTATTGTTATTGTTATTGTTATTGTTATTGTTATTGTTATTGTTATTGTTATTGTTATTGTTATTGTTATTGTTATTGTTATTGTTATTGTTATTGTTATTGTTATTGTTATTGTTATTGTTATTGTTATTGTTATTGTTATTGTTATTGTTATTGTTATTGTTATTGTTATTGTTATTGTTATTGTTATTGTTATTGTTATTGTTATTGTTATTGTTATTGTTATTGTTATTGTTATTGTTATTGTTATTGTTATTGTTATTGTTATTGTTATTGTTATTGTTATTGTTATTGTTATTGTTATTGTTATTGTTATTGTTATTGTTATTGTTATTGTTATTGTTATTGTTATTGTTATTGTTATTGTTATTGTTATTGTTATTGTTATTGTTATTGTTATTGTTATTGTTATTGTTATTGTTATTGTAATTGTTATTGTTATTGTTATTGTTATTGTTATTGTTATTGTTATTGTTATTGTTATTGTTATTGTTATTGTTATTGTTATTGTTATTGTTATTGTTATTGTTATTGTTATTGTTATTGTTATTGTTATTGTTATTGTTATTGTTATTGTTATTGATATTTATTTTAAAACGGCCTGGCCGTATTTAGATTTGGATAATTTTTTGTGAGCTGAAAGGCATTTCCTCCCAACAGCCGCAGAAGCCTTATCCCGGGCTGACTCGGTTGACAATTATAATTTAAATTGAAAGAAATTTTCAATTAATTTAATATAAATATGAAATTAGCTAGTGATAAACGATTCCCTACATATGTTCTTTTGTGTGATAGTGTGTACAAAAGTACACCATTGGGATCGTAGAAACAGTGATTTTTTATTTTATCTTGATTCAATATCTCATTTTTCTTTTACGAAATGTATGAACAAAATTCGTCCCTTATATATCTTCACATGGCATTATTTATTGTTAAGGTTGTAATTATGTTGAAAGTTTTCGTTTTGCCCTCTTGTTTTACTCGTCTGTAAAAAAATATTTAAAAAAACATTTGAAGAAAAATATAAAGCAATTAAACATTTAAAATATTGTAAGTTAAAGTAATCAGTATATTTTACTGGCCACATGCTTTGACGTATTGACATTCTTATTTGAACATGACATTTGCTGTGTCAAACGAGAAATGTGCGCGATTGTTTCGTACGGTATATTTTGTTGGCGAAGTATACTGCAGTTATTAAATGAAAGCAATATTATAACTCCTCCTTATTTTTAGATAGGCAGGTGGTTTCAATTATTCAACGGCACAATAAGGTTAAGTCTAGCAAGGTCTAGATCCGCTAACCTTTTCGTGATTTATGCTCGATGTAGATAAAGAAGAATAAGCAGAAGTGATCAGTTGTGTTGCTTCGTTTCATACCTTCGAGTACTGAATTTTTTTTTTGCTTTATATTGTTGTGCATTCGATATTGCAAAGATTGTTCCGAATTAAACAGAGCTCGCGTGGTGTGTAACTTAGTACGTACGGGTTCATTGATTCGTGCTTTGAACGTGCGCTTGGCCTGAAATAGTATTTTGCCAACGAAGCGTTTACGTTGGTGCCAGTTTGTTCGTGTGTTGTGTTTTTCTTTCCGTTAGTTGCGTTTGCCTCCAACAGCTCTTTCTCTTACTACGATGGCGATGCTGGAGGGCACCTTATCCAAATGGACAAACGTCATGAAGGGTTGGCAATATCGATGGTTCGTTCTGGATGAAAACGCAGGATTGCTATCGTACTACACCGTAAGTTAATCATGCATGACTTGATCCATCGCCACGAGCGGAACACGAAGCCAACAGCATATTCCATTAAGTTACGGCTCTGTAGCCGTTTCTACCGCACGACGGATTTCTTCTAAACATGACGGAATTACTTTCTAGTAGTATAGTTGTTGAACGTATTTTGAGAGATTTTAGACATTGCTTTGCTGATCATATTTGTCTACCATTGTAGGTAAGAATGGCATATCGTCCTGCGATGGCGATGAGTACGGTATTTGAACAAACTTTTTTACTAACATAACGATGAAGACCACTGATGGAAGCCGCTTAGCTGCATTAGTGGAATTATCTTATCAAATTTATCTGCGAAACCTTCTACACTGCAGCCCTTAGTGCCGGTGGAAAAGCAACCAGAGAAGTCGCATAATGTTTTCCAGGATGCAAATCGCAAAGCACTTCGGAATGGCACATTCCAGTAGCGTCTGTTAATTCGTATAAAGATGCAAATGTTTACCATTTCAAATGATCTTACTGGCTGGGCATTTTGTTATCGTTTCGAATGATAGCGCCAATCGACGTAATTAATCTGTTGTAGCCTAATTGGTAGTAGTTCAAACTTTTGTTCTGATTTCAAATATGAATGTATAAATAGCGCATGGTGTACATTTCCATTTATAACTTCCCGTGAATGTGATAAGAATAATTTCATTACTATACATAACATTACATAATTTTCTTTCCAAGTTAATTTTCCACCGTTTTTTGGAAAGGATATGTATTTTCTGAACTGATTCTATATCAATTGTGTTTTACATTTTTTATCTTCAAAAGAACAATATTTTTGTGCTATGTCGTCTATCCTATATCCGGGTTCTACTGTGGTTTTTACGTATAGCCGATAATGTTTCACTTGTTATGTGCGGAGCCTAGTCTGATATTTTGTTAAGGTTAGTTGTTTACTAAGAGCAAGAATCATTGTGCCGTTTCAAAATCAGCCGTTGATCTCGTTATATATTTGCAGTTGAGACCGAACGGATAAAAAGAATTTTATCTTAGAAAAGATTCGGATGTACGCAACATGTTGAAATTGGCATTAGCAGATGGCTCATATCATTCTTCGTCGTGGCCTTTTAGTTTACCACCTTCAACGTAGTCTTTATCAGCGTAGAAAATTTTATATTTCCCGCATAAGGCTCATCTAACTCTAATACGCTTTTTGGTATCTTTCCCCTACTTCTGCTTGAGTTTTCTCGCCTTCCGCACATACGTCTGGATGTAGAAGTTGGTGAACAGGCTTATCAGAATGACGAGATTGATCGCGTGTAGCGTGTAGATCGTTTTGTTGGCTGCGCAGGAAGGCTGCAGAGCTGCGTAGACGTGCACCAGCATGGCAACAAGCTGTGCCAGTTGGATGATGGTTATGGCCGGCTTGATGCGGCTTGTGAACGGCTGGCAAAGCTTGAACGACGACAGGAAGTAGTACGAGTACATCATCATGTGCACAATCGAATTCAGCACCATGATGGACATCTCCTGGTAGGCTGTATGTGATTAATGGAAAATAAGTAATTTTTAATTCATTGGAACGTAAACCTTAAAGGCATATCACGTACAAAGGCTAAGTTTCAGACTCCACCATACGATCAAGAAGGTGCTGATATGATGATACACATGCAATGTGGATACTTGGTTTTGTTTTTTGCGCAACACAAAAAACACCGTCTCGATGAACTCGACCATCCGGAGGCACATCGCGAGCCAACCGTAGTAAACCGCATCAAGACCGTGTTCATACTCGGTAACGGGCAGTTTCGGTGTGCAGCGTCCAATGAAGTTGAATTCGAATCCTACCTTCATGTACTGTGGAGAAAATGTTAGTATTATGATACAACCACGATCTGCTGGGAGTTTACAGAGAATTGGCTTACGTTAAGCACGAGGTAGCCACACGCCACTACTTGGAAGATGTTGTAGCCCGCTATGATCCAGCGCAGATTATATGGTTTTCTGAATTCCATATAGCTATAATGAGATTAGCGGTCATTGAACCATATTATTAGTTAATTTTACCGCTTCCTCCATTTTTATCCGCAATAAGGTGCTAAATTTTAAATTTTTACTGGTAATTAGGAATATACAAGTAGTCGAACCGATTCCATCGGGACGCAGAATATAAGTTCGATCTTACCTTGGTCCATATTTGTAGATGAAGTAGAGGTATATGGCGATCATGATGGAACTCGGAACGGGTGATGCCATCAAAGGGTAGGCATCGATGTGTTCCTCTGGTTGTGCCCGTGCGTCACACGATATAGAATAAAAAATCAAAGAAATGGTAGGGACATTCTTTTAGAATGGTTCTGTGGTACACTTATGGGGACGGCTAGTAGCAGTATTGTTGGTAATCCCCGCTGGACGCTCATTATCGATTGCGGTAAACGTATTTGGACCTATGGATCGTATGGATAGAATTTTAAATGATGCAAAACTGATGTATTGTTTCTTGATACCCTAGCACGCGTTGGTTTGGACCGGTAAAGATTTGGTTTTTGCATGCCTTATTGGTGAATAAATTTCGTTGCTTTGTTTTGTGGTGTTTTATTTGCTAATGTGCCAACTTTGCATTTCGCTATACCACTCACAGGTTGGATATTGTAAATTGTTCACTATATTTAAATAAAAAATATTCAACGCATTTAACAGTGATCGATGATTATACGCATATCCTCGTTACGACCATTTCAATTTTTCAATTGGACTTGTTTTCTGTCTAAATCAGAACAATGCTTACATAGTTCTCCAAAACCCAATTTTTTCTCCAAATTTTATCCTTAAATGGCTAATGAAAGGCAGTTTGCAACCGCTATATCCATTATTGCCAATATTAACCAGCTCGATAGAATTTATTAATCGCATAAATTACGCAGTATGAGAAGGTGTACTTTCACCGAAAACGGTACAACGCTTACACTTTCACACTCTGACCGTCAACGGAACATCAGGGGTTAGGAACATTAAAGTCATGGAAAACTCTACACTAGCTTTCGTATGTTTGCTGAATCGGCAGAACGGACACTCGCCGTGCCCAGTGAACGACAGGAGTACTGTATCGTGTGTAAGAAAGGGTATTTGTATTTTCCACTCTGCTTACGAGTGGTTTTTGCGTTGCAGTGTTTTTTTTTATTTTTGCTGAACTTAAGGAATGTCTTCATCGGACTGGACGATACAGTTAGCCGCTTTTGGCAGACATGGTTCTATTATATCTATTGTTTTCTGCAATGCACACTTGCTTCGGTAACTTACCGACACCTTTCACGTTGAACAGATCGTAGATTGTTAAGTCGGAGATGTTCATCTGGTGGAGAAATTCCATTTTGGTTTGTTGCAGCAATTGGCACTCGAGGATTAGATGCAGTTATATTTTCTGTTAAAACACACTCTCCAATTCGCGGTTTGGTTGGTCACACACACTGGCTCACACACAAGACACCGCGTTTGCAACTTGCAACGAATTGTTCTTCCGGCGTGTATTCGGGCACTATTCAACCTTTCCGATCACGTCCGCGCCGTGATCTACAAGAAACAAAACAAGTAATGTTTCGTTCAGTTGAGATGCCTCGGTCCGGTTCGATACAGTATCTGCTCAAAACCCACCTCTATTGACTAATTATATGCTGTTAGTCGGATCCTCCCACCCTGCTCCCATTCGTCATTCACTCTTAGAGGTTTTGTCGCCTGCTGAATGGAGATTACAACGCAACCGATCCTCGAACGATTCCCTAATTGTATGCTGGTGAATTTTTTCTCTAAACCTCCGTGGTGGCGCGTCTTTACGCGACACAATCCAACTGCAAACTGTTGGGGTGATTCGCGCCATCGTGTTTGTAAGCGGTCTACGCACCATTCGTAGTGGGTTAATCTTCACCAGGGTGATGGTGAGCTCTTGTTGCGCGACACTCGGTGAGACTGCAGACGATGGATTCCACTACAATGCGCGTCGCCGCGCATCATTTATCAAGAGTTCCTCGTCAATTTTTTATTTCTTTTTTTTTGATTTTTATTTCTCTTTTCTATACTGGCTCCTTCCGTTCGATCTCTCTTTCTCGTACTTGTCTTCTCATTGCAGTTAAGGAATGTTTCCTCACGAAGTGCATCCTGGAAGGGCGGTGCAACGAAAAGCGATTTTCTCTACAGATGACCTATTTTTACTTTTATTTCTCATGTCGAGGCACCTGAAAGAGAAACTTATTCTTTCAATGTATGGCTTGGTTGGATATTGGAAGAACGACAAAAAAATGAAATCTCAAGAATCAGTGTATTGTGCAATTATGGCTTGACTGAAAGTTATTGACTTTTTTCAAGAGATTTTTAATTTTTAATTTCTTTTGATCAGTTCCGTTTTTTCACACATCGATACATAACTTTCTGATTTAATTGCTGGATATTCTAATTGAATTGTTTACCATAAACACAAAACAATCCTTTGACAGCTTTACCGCGGATGAATTATCTTGATCGACACGGTTTTGAAAAAATAATCTTTTGTGCGATCCATACCTGCGTGCCAAATCGTTGCCTTAATAACTGAAGAGGAAAACAATTTAATCAGTTGACGGACTTTTGAGGGTAAACTACAGCAATCTGCCTCTCTCCACTAAACCATAGTTCCTCTGGATTTATCTTCGCGCACGTGTTCTTGGTTGCATTACTATACTACCGCCATTTTGATCGGATAGTTACGCTTTGGAATTCAAAGGTAATGTAAATCGTTTAAGTTTATCGCAACTCATCAGGTCACATCTCTTAGAACTTAGAGTTATAACCTTTCATATTGTTGAAGCACATCAACAATATCAGTCAGTTATATTTTGCTAATAGGTATGGCTGATCAACAATATCAGTCAGTTATATTTTGCTAATAGGTAATAGGTGGTATTGATTACGATGACATTTGCACAAAGAAGCATGTGTGACTATGGTTGACTTTGTTTTGATGGGTGTTGTATGGGAGCTCCTTGCTTCCAACCCGAATAAAATCCGCGAACTAGTTCATAATTTTATATTATGATACTGTATCTGATACGTCTTATAGTTTGAAATGATCATATTTTATATAAACGAGACCATATCAGAACAGGTCAAATTTAATACCTATGTAAAGCCGACATACCTGAAAAGAAAAGGATCCACCCTCTTTAAGTCAAATCTTTTGTAGAAATCATGTGCTGGCATGCGTTTCTTTACGCAAAATGGCATATTTTAAACGATAACATATTTGTATATTTCAAACGATCTGCGAAGCAGATGATGAGCAACCCATTGGCTGCTGATACGTGCAGAAAATCACGTAGACCGTTCTTAAAGCGTTTGACGATTGGAAACTGGTTATGTCCAGTTTCCGTTGAGGAGGACTTTTTCTCACCTTCAATATATATATACGGTCGCTTAAATCAGTTAATTTTTGCAAGGATTTACAGACGGCATTCGTGTCGTACCGAGCATGAGTATGAGAGCGTCTCGCACTACTATCTCTATTTGATTTGATCATTTCTCTGTTTGTCGGGTTTCACTTCACTCCGAAACAAAGGCAAACTGTTTTAATATTTCCGTTGGCTTTAGCTGCTAGTTTTTTCCTGTACTCAGCGGACTGTACCGCAAAAGGGCTTCCGAAGCAAGGATTAATATTTATTGCCATCGTAAAGAAAAACTAACGATCACAACCCACCAAAAATATCGTGGAACGTTTTTGACCCGGTTTACGATGAGCTTTCAATGTTTGATTCCGATACGATGTAGGTTATCGACACCTCCCTTCATCACCTTTCCATTTACTGGGGATTGTTGTTTAAAACACCCGGAGAAATGGATTGAACGTTAGAGTAAGCTTTGTGTTTCTCTATTTTCGCGGAAAATTGTAATGCGAATCAATTAAAAGCGAAGAGTAGTTTTACAACCATCGAAGAAATTTGTGGGATTCAATCGCATAACTTTTATCTATTGAACGCACCTCTGTTTCTTCCAATTGGTAGCATATCATTTCTACAGTAAAAACGAAACTTGAATTTTATTAACATAATTTTGAAAGTAAAAATCGCTCGCTTTTCAACTTTAAGTATATTACTGTCCCAAGAAAGTATGATTTGTTCCGGTTAATATGCCTCATATTGCCAGATGATGTTCGTGTAGGCGTTGTCTTTTTTCTCTCCAATTATAGAAACGAGCTTGACAAATAGTCATCCAACAGCAGGTCATTCCGGCTCAATATCGCAATGCTTAGGACGCACTGAACTTGACCCTCGCAAGTGTGATAAATCCGCATCGTTACGATTTCGATGCGGTGCATGCAAGGTCGGGTGTAATGAACGCTCAGGGCCGTTACCAATCGCTTGGGAAACCAACGATTAATGGTAAACTTGCCACCAGGGTAGATGTGCAACAAAAACTATTCGAAATTCAACTGAAACTTAACAAGTACCAGCACGTGGCCTCGCCGGACTTAGATGAGACGAAAAAATTGCCACCAAACACAGCTTGGCATCCGCACATGTATTCAGACATTTCGTTAGTTCATTTTTCCTTTTTTCTCTTGCATGTTTTCTCGTTTTTGAGTGCCTTTTGCAAGGAGAATTGTAATTGCTTCATAACAACGCAGCATAAATTTGTTGCCATCGGAAGGACGTTCCCACTGATACGCTTTCGTACGCGTGGATTATGTACCAAGAGTTCGTTTTGTGTCCCCTCTCGGCATGACGCGTAGATTAATACCTGCATTGGGTTGGTTGATGCTCGCATTGATTATCAACGCGTTTGCCATATACAATATGAAAATAAAATCTCTTCTGCAGAGTCCACGCCTGTCTGCACATATTTTTTTGCCTTTTCGGTAGTCGCTTTTGAGCGCTAGGTTACGCGTCGGTTTCAGTTCACTGGAGCATGGGACACTGCTAGGCGAAAACGCCGCTGAGCTGACTTACATGAGCTTCCTAATGTTCACCCGCGTTCATATCGGACCCGGAGAATTTCGTGTTGTAGCTGTGATAAATTATTACACATAATATTAACGCGGTGGACATCATGTGCTGGGTTCAGAAAGTGAAACGTCGATTGCCACTAGCTGGTTGATCACTTCGCGTTCAGGCAAGCGGGGTTCAAGTGCTCTCGCGCGCGTGAAGCGTGCATCTAGCGCGAACAAGGTGCAGGTGAAAGTCCATTATGAAGGAGAAGCTTTTGTTTGTCCACATTTTGTACTGACAATTGACGACTGGCACATGGTATGCGATGTTGCTGGATCGTTAGGAAAAATGCACATAACGCGAGTGAGGCTTGTGTACCTGTTCGCTTTTTCGATCGCGAGACATCTTTTATGGTGACTACCCGACAACATTTCCAATACTTGGCATTGTGTGGTATTTCATTCGTTGTCGATCGTTGATGATCGACAGAAAATTTATTTTCTATCGCGTATTTTTTGTATCCCCGATAGTTTAACGAATGGTCTATCCCCGATAGGGTCTTTTCAGAGAAACGAGAGTTGAACGGATCGTACATTGTTCCACGCTAAGCTTTTGGCGACAGCTTTCGGTGGAGTATGTGGAAATCAATCGTCAATGAATACCACCGCTGCGATGTTGAGACATTCTCCCGCTGGAAGCTGTGGCGTGTGAAAGTGTGAAACACATTCTTATGTTTCTCGACGCGAGGGGGAATGCGCAATAATTAACAGCATTTGTAGACCCATTTTAAGTCGCCAGTTGTAAAAAAGTAGATGATCAAATGTTGAATTCGCGATGGAGCAAGTGTTTTATTAACATTTCGTTCATCGATCAGTTTCTGTATATTTGGTGAGCCGAATCCGTGCTACTAGTCCACCAATGTTGCTCATGGTTTTGCATAACCGATTGGATTCGCTTTATCTGTAAGTTTCTCTTTGAAATAGATTCGTTTTATGACAAGAGAGAGAGAGAGAGAAAGAGAGAGCCTGCGGTAATAAGAGTTAGTTGACTAGCGTTTTTTATGAGTGCGTGTATGGTAAATAAGTTATGTTTCCTGATTGTTTTAAATAAGCTACTACAATAAAGATCATGTTTTAGTTGAAAGTGATTTAGTTTATTACGCTGATCTGTGAAGAAGAATCCAAATAACTCTGTAAATGTAACTCTTAGTCAATAGTCTTCTGAAGACCTTTTATTTAGCGATTATTATCTGGAGAGATTTATCATCTGAAACGATTCCACGCTGCATAATCGGACCATCACAATATGTTACATCACATTGGGGATTTTCGCTGGAAAGCCGTGACTACCGTGGTATCATTGACGTTCTGTCCCGTTCGATGGAAGTTGTTTATCGTCGTTGCGTTACCACGTGCTCATGGAGATAGATCGAGCGCAGATTTATACGCGAGTGTCAATAATTGTCACGAATGGCAAAGAACAAACATTAAATAACTGTCCGAATTTGGTAGAGGTGTCTCCGTGAGTTGCACGAATGCTACAAACAAGCCTGGTAAACACTTTCAATCCCGAACGAGGTTCCGAGATATGGAGAGATGATGATGGTAGACTTATTCGTCAATGGCATAAGAGCTTAACAGGCAGGATTTATTTAACACGTGGCTGTTTGGCTTTTTAGGTCTATTTGAGTTTTGGCTTGTTGAGTCCTTCGCTCGTTTCCATACAATGTTGGACACCCGCGTGAATAGGCGCGTGAAATGGAATCGTTTCCGGGAGTCCGGATGAGAACGATGACGGTGAGGTGCGTGAGAATGAATACGGTAATGCAGTACGGTGCAGTAATTAAAACGGCAATTAAGAACACCCCTGGAAAGTTTTTCCCCGAAAAGGAGCACATTAATACTAAAGGCTATTTCTGACCTGCAGCGTTTTTCAGCTTGTGTGCCAAATGCTTATTAGGTTCTATTTCGTTTTGCATTTAATTCTATGACGTAAAGTGTACGCAATTTTACTCATGTGTTCTACAATTCGGTAAGCACCTGCAGGATGATAATCCTAGATTAAATGTAATTGAATTCAAGTAGAAAAAATAGCTTCTCTAGTGTAAGTGGCAAGGATAGTTAAAATAAGAATGTTTCATTATGTATTATTAAAGTTTAGCACTTTCAGTTCATATTCGTCTAGAAAAAAACTTGTTCCTTTAAGTGTTAGGTTTTGCTATTTCTGGTTAAGTTTTAAAAGAGCCCTGTGATTAACATCCATTGGTGTGTTAATGTGTTTTGTGTGTTTCAAAATACGCAATTGCAGTTCGGTTAATCAAATATGAGCATAATTGCAATTTTTTCGTGCTAACAATGCGAAAGTAAACTCTATGCGATCCAAAATTTTGTTTTTGGTCATGTGCTCATATTGCGAAAGCGAATTCTAAGCGATCCATCAATCTTTTTATTCAAATTATTAAATTGTTAGGAAATGCAAAAAAGGAAACTTTTCTCATTTGAGGAAAAAATAAGAAATGTCATATTTGTTATGCAACATGTATAGTTGATCATTTTTAATTTTAACCAGAAGCCTTCAAGTCAAGCAAACGATGCGTGTCATTATATAAAATCCGTTGATAATGTCGAAGCAGGCGGAATACGAAATAACTGACTCAATAAAATGGGTGAACATTGAACTGCTTTCTCTGCTAGCATTGGAAGTATTATAACGGAAAATGCACGATATTTTTATCTTTTTATAAGTAATTTGGATTTATTTATGCATGTTTAAACCTAAAAAGAATTATCAAAACGCAGACACATACATATATTTTGTTGGTCTTTTATTGGATTTTATATATATATATATATATATATATATATATATATATATATATATATATATATATATATATATATATATATATATATATTCATTTTTAAAAGTATCGCTTCTCTTTAGAAAAAGAACACTTACCAGCTAATAGGTTGATCTGTTGGGTTTCCGCTTTACAAAAAAAATACGATTAGTTTGTTTACTGGGTAATGATAGTGTATTGTTCGACGTAATTTCAAAAAATTGCATTTGCAAAATTGAGACAAAATCTGTTCCTCCCACATTGCTGCGATATTAGCTAAATCACAATTAGTCTCTCTATCTATAGCTCACCTGCACAATCTGTTGAGCTGTGCAATTAATGTTTTCATCGGTTTATCCGAGCAAATTAGCCTAGAAATGGTAGCATTTTCCGACACCTTCTTTTTCTCTTTTACATTCCCTGTCTAAATATTCCGGCTCTCTTTCACCGCATGGCAGCAGCGGTTCGCGTCTATTTGTTCACGTTCCCCCACTCCCCAGGAAAGTGCCTCGTGTTTCACGTTCACGGCACCTTAGGGTTCTTTCTTCTTGTCACTGGAAATAACGTCATGTGCATTGTTACTTACAGTAAAAACTAAATGTTTAGAGTTGGCTGGTTCTGCAATCTCGTGCATCAGTTGGCCTTCTTGTAAACACCCCAAGCAGCACCATCAGTGTAGCAGACGTTGAGCTTTTTCGGTTTACTACTGTATGTCTTTACATAGAAATTAATGAACATCGATATCAGCACCACCATGTAAGGCATGTAGAGTAGAACGTGCGTTCGCGGAACGGCACAGGTGCTTCGCATAGCAAACATGATGTTCATCAAGATGCTCACCAGCTGTATCTAAAAAAAAATTGGAAAGAAAGTGATTGGGAGAGATGTTAGAAGATAGGTGGAGAGAAGCAATAAGGACGCTGGAATCAGGACCCACCGGGGCATACTCACAATTTGCAGAGCAGTGAGGTAGCGCTTTAGCTTGCTCAGCTGAAAGGGAACATACTTCGGTATGACGGCTAATAGGTAGTACGAGTACATGCACATGTGCACCAACGAGTTGACGATGATCGTATAAGTGAGCATACTTCCTATGTGAGAATAGAGAGAGCAGGTGAGAAAGAGAGAGAACAATAGTAAAACAGAGTCTGGTCTATGCTAAGGGATAATGTCGCGCAAACGGACCTCCAACGTACTTGGCGAAAATCCACGCCAGCATGTATGTGAACACATGGTGGTAGACGTGCAGAAAGGAAATCTGGTTTCGCTTCTTGCGCAGCGCAAACAAGACTGTCTCTATCAACTCGGCCGTCTTTACCAAATAGTTCAAGTAGCTGGCGTGCAGGAACCCTATCGCATCCTTGCTGTCTGAGTAGTCAACTAGCTCGCACGTGTACAGATACCGGAACGTCCATCCGTGTCGGATGAGCTGCCGTATGAGGCAGTAGCATACTGCCACCTGGAACACGTTGTATGCCATCATCAGCCTGCGTAGATCGTAGGGCTTGCGGTCGCGCATGAACCTGTACGCCGGACGGACGGAACGCAACCCGATCGGTGATCCATCCGGAAAAGGAAAAGAATGGAATGCGCGCTCAGTTGTGAATTTTGATTGCCTGACATCGTTCACCAGGTATGGGACCGCGAGGGGTGCACTACTCACTTTGGTATCCAGTAGAACACGAGCAGGAAGTATACGATGAGTACCGAAACCGGCCAGGCCGGGCTGTGCAGGAATGGCAAGTGGGCCGTGCGCTTATCACTCAAGTCCTCCACCAGAAAGGTGTACAATTGCTCGAACTGCAGCTGCAAAGACTCGCCTATGTTGCTGGTCGTGTTGAAATCCATTCTTGTTCTTACTACTTTTGCTGATAGTAGTATGCGCTCGTCGGCGGGTCAAAACTGGTCCTTGTTCTCTAAAATCCCAAGCTTGAAAGATCTCCCGGAGCTCTTTGCGTGCCGTGTAGTGTTTGTACCGTCGTGATCGACGTCCAGGCACGAACTGAAACGCGCGCTCGATCGTTGCACCGGACGTGCAAAAGTTTAAAAAATCCCCCATTCCGACACCGTCGTTCCACCGTAGCCGGAGCGCAATCTTGGACGGCCCGCTTTTACAACTCCCTGTGGGTCGATCCAGTGATCACTATGGTAATGCTCGCCGTTGTAGCGCCGTTAGTTCGGTAGTGTGAAGCGAATTGACGATGCGCCACAAGACAACAGTCGTACCCCTCCAAAACGAATGTTGTACAACACACGCGCATCGTTTCTGTGCGTATCGGTATACCGAACCCTATTGGGACCATAAATTGTTAGGGGTCACGCTTCTGCCAGGGCTTTTTAACGGTAATTGTGCGTCATGGAGGTGAATAAATTGATAGCACATGCACCCGCAACCAACCATGTGTTTAAGCAAATGGGAGAAAGCTTGATAAAATCTAGTACTCGATATTTTCAGGATTCATCTAAAAAATGAAACTAGATGTTCAATGTCTTTCGTTATTATTTGTTACATTTAAAATAGTACATACAATTTCAAAGAAAAGATGAAAATTGTTAACGTTCGAACTGTTCAAAACGATAAATCAGTTTTCGTTTCTCTATTTCTCTCCGGTATCTTCCAACATCACAAACTTCATAGAATCAGTTGGTAATGTTACATATGCCTAGGTTTGAACCTTATTGGGGCTGCAAACTATTTCTATCTCATTCGTTTGAATTATGTTAACTACGAGCGCATGATCAAACAAATCATATCCATCTATCAACTACAATCATTTCAAATAGACACGATTATCATAATGAATGAAGTTTAACTTCGCAGTAGGGTTTATTAAAATGTTGTTTGATTTGATGATGTTTCGTTTGTTAAGTCATTCTTTTAAGCCACCTTGTGGTATTAACTAAATCGATTTGTTTACAATATTTGACGTAATTGTGACAAGTTAAGCATATTTAACATTCATTTGTTGTCACTTTTGATACGGATTTTATAACCCCATTCAAAAATACCATGGCAGATTGCACAACTCCAGTGAATTCATCACGCTAGCGCATGAATGAACCTATCTGTTTGTATCCTGTAGTGGCGGCCAACAATTTTCTTGCACTATAGCTAGCATGAAAGCTTGTGTACAAGTTGCTTCAATGGTATGTCATCTAAAATTCGATATAAACCGATACCTCAGATTTCAGCGTCACTGAAGGATGCTGTTGTGTTTACTGTTTTGTTGAAAATAATACCTAAAAATGCCACCCGAAGAAAACATAATTTTATTTATAGTATTGTTGACTAAATGTGAAATTCAATCCACGTCAACCTCTATACCTTGAAATATTACGATAAATTTAAATGATTATTTTTACTTAAATCATGAGAAAATAGTTGCACTGTATATTAAACGAGGATTTATAAAACCATTATAATTCTATTATTTTATTATCTAATGCTTTCAATGACGTACTTTTTGTTTACAAAAACATTTATTCATTTATTGAAAGTCTTTGTGAAACTGAAAGCAATTAAATTGCGAGTTGAAGTTGTACAATTTCTATTAATCTGCATCTTATTTCAACGATGTAATCTGAAGTTAAGAATATATACTCATGTAATCGACAGTTACTACTTCAAAAACCGGTTTTAAGCCTAGCATGTCTCTTATTTTGACTTACATGTTTGCTAACTGAAAAAATAGATCAATTCATAGCACATCCTTCCGCCCCAGCTTTTAAGATATTCTTTTTATTCTTCGTATATTACTATTTTTTTCTTAGATTTTTTCAAAAGCCTATCTAAATTATATCTACAATATTAATTTTTCGAGTTTCCCACACCTAATCTTCAATGCAATTCCGAAATTGTGGAACGGAAAATAGATTTAACATAGAGATCTTAGGATCACGACATGGTTAACGATCTTTTATTTCAAAAGCTCCAATTTTTAATTTTGTGCGATAGCACTTATGATAATTTTTCTTCCTTGCCTTTGGACTTGTTGTAAGATTTTTTATAAAAATCGTAGAAAAGGTAGGTCAAGATAAGGATGTTTGGTATGTACATTGCAAGAAACGGGCGAGAAACGTTGCAGCGTGGATTGAGTCCGAGCAAGTTGTTCATCATCATCAAACAGAACTGAATCTACAATGTTGAAGATAACATATACGATTAATTGTGAATATTTCTTTGAATTTCCGCTACGGACGTACAAGTTGAATTTTGGTGATGTACTTTTTGTACTTCACAACGAGGAATTTAAATAGAGACACATTGTAAGCGGACATGAAGTAATACGAGTACATAATTATATGGACTATACAGTTGGCCACAATGGAAAATGTCAGCATGCTCCCTAAAACAAAGTCAAGTGAGCTTAATTCGAAATATGATCAGAATTACGTCCTCGTCCTTACCTCCGATGTACTTGGTGTAAATGTATGCAATCACTAACGTACTGATGTGATGGTAGACATGTAGCAGCGTGACTTGATTTTGTTTCTTCCGTAACACGAATAGCACCGTCTCTAGCAGTTCGAACAGCTTGATCATCATCAGATACCAGGTCGTTTCGACCATTCGCACCGCATTTGGGTTGTCGGAATAATCCGTTTCTACGCATTGGTAAAAAAAGTACGGTCTCCAACCGGCTTTCACTAACTGGATAGATTGTAACAGAATTTACAGTATGTACAGAATTATGATTAGCATGGGTGATAAAGAACCCATGGGATGGTTCGCTTACATTGGCTATTAGGAACACGCAGTAAAACACCTGGAACAAATTGTAGATACCCATGAAAGTTTTCAGCTGAAAAGCTTCTCGGTTTCGCATGTATCTGAATGTTAGTGAGCAAAATTGAGATTTTATTAAATATGTAATAGAAGATCGATTACAAGATGGTCTTGTTCGATTTCGTTCTCAGTTACCTAGGCACTATGTAATAGATCAATGCTAAGTAACAAAAAATGATGACGACCATCGGAAACGGTGACCCTGCCAGAAACCAGTCTTTAGTTCGTTGATCTATTTATCGAAGAAACAAGGACCAATGTGAAGTTTAGAAAATACCGATTATGAAATACTCCAGGGACAGTCTAGACAGTTAACGGTAGTTTATTCGATTCTGCGCCAAAAAAGCTAATAAATGGAAGATTACTTACCGGCATTTTCATATATGTAATACTGGTACAGATCCATCCTTAACTGACTTCAATAATCTTCAGTAACGCTGTGCAAACCGTGATTGGTGCAATATATGAAACCGAGCTAGAGCGCTACAAACGTTTGCGCAATTCTGCGTGTTTTATGGAACACCTTACCGGCAGTGTCACTTTAACAACTGTGTGCCTGTGAAACTAAAACACGATGTTTTTGCTTTCTTTGGGTCCCTCCTTGCTTTCACCTTCGTTCTAGCGTCTTCCCAACACGCACCCCGTAGGGTTTGTCACCTTTTTTATTCTCTTTCTGCTTTAACCCTCAACTCTGTAAACCATCATCGCGGAACACAAACTAGTCGTAGCAGTACTAGAACCGTACTGAGGATCAGCGAAAAATAACCGCCAGTTTTTAAGCGCCTGGAGGCTTTTCTTCATCCAGTAAAATGTAGTCTGCTGTAAAAAAACTATTTTATTCTCTCTATTAGGTTTAAAATAGTGATTGGAATAGTCCAACCTTTCTTTTGGTTGTATTAGCAATATTACGTACTAATACGTGTTATCATATCATATCATGTTCCCCTACGTTGGAATAACCATCTATGTGAAAATTACATGTCAAAGAAAACCTAAAGTATGCCTTTACTGTATAACGGTTGTAGCGCCACTTCAGAAGAATCATGGTTATTCTTGATTTCAGGTATTTTTTTATCCAATTTATAGTTAATTAATTAATGTGTTCCAACGTCTTGAATACATTCAGTCATGCCATCATCAAATCCGGAAAAAAAATCAACATTAACAACTGTGTAGAACATAAATGAACATTCATGAATTCAGTTAAGTGTTTTGCCTCGTACCAACTTCAATAATTAACTGATCGATCGATCAACGATGTTCCTGCATCAGAGGTATATTTAGAAGGGGTAAACTAGCTCGACATGTTGTTTTTCTAATTACCAAAAAAATGAATTAGCAATTTAAGTCTGTAACATTATGGCTTCCTCAGTTTTACCCGGCTTTGATATTCGCTAGTTAGATTGGTGGAGACCAATGACAAAAAATAGCGATAAACACGTTATTCGTTAATTAGAAGACCCTTTTGTAGATTCCTATATAGGTTAGACTGAATATGTTATGCAATGAGAGCAAACATGAATTTTATCACAAGACGCAGTGCGTGTTCATTGTAAATATGAGACACAACATTGTATGAATCATAATTTTTAGTGGTATTTTTCTGCTTTTTCAGTCAAAGGAAAAAATGATGAAAGGTGTCCGACGTGGATGTGTGCGGCTAAAGGGCGCCATCATTGGGATAGACGATCAAGACGTTAACACATTCACAATTACCGTTGATCACAAGACGTTTCATTTTCAAGTAAGTGGTTTATCTATGCCTTTTCGGGGACGGTGAGGGACGCCATGTTGGAGAATGATTGATTTTCAGAATATTATTTCAATACTGTATTCGCTACATATTGGCATAGTACGGCGGCATGCTTATAAATGCCAAAATAAATCACACCCATCGGTGTACATCGGTGTGCAATGAAATGAAAATAAAAAATAATTTAATATCAGGCACGCGATGCAGAGGAACGCGAAAAATGGGTTCGTCGCTTGGAGGACTCGATACTGCGACATGCAAACCGCAGCCGGGCGTTGTGGGACCAGCAGTACAACAACGGAAACGGTAGCGCCCAGAGCAGTGCGATGGGCGGCGGATTGGGTGGTCTGGGAAGTGGCAATGGTGGAGCTGGGGGTGGCACACCCGGAACCAGCACCCGTCGCTCGAACAATCTGGTGCAGTTCGACCGGAAGGTAACGGAAGCTGACGTGTTCCTGCAATTGATGATTGATCAAACAACGGTAGGTGAAGACAAATGCATTTTTTGTCTCACGTTTACCAAAGTAAATAAAAGATGATAATGATGTCTTCAAAAATTGTTTTTAGAAACTCGTAGAAAGACAACAGACACTTGGAGATACGGAGGAAGGAAACGGTCTGAAATACATCAACGACCATGCGAATGTAAGTTGTTGTGATATTAACAAAGGAATCATTAGACACTAAAGCCCCGTTTATGTTATGTTTCATTTAAAATAGGCTATGCTAGATAACATTAAACATTCGATAGTGTTATTACAAATAGCAAAGGTAAGCCTATTGAAAAGGAGGAATTCTGTCCAAATAGCAATCATTGCAAATACTACGGTTCGTAATCCACAGAATACTGCAAACCCTATAAACGGTATATACCAAGGTCCAATATCATGTAAACCCGAAATCGATAGAGAACTCAACGAAACAGGTGCGAACCCTACTGACGGCGAACAACCGCTTTCCATTGGCACTAAATCAAAGCTTTGTTTCTTTGCGGTTTTCCATAGGTCTCTCTACGGGTATAATGTCTGTTTCGCTACCCACCGACATCGAAGTTGCCGACGAGTGCAGAGAAAGTGTACGACATGCCAACATAACACATGCTTCTATCAGCGGTATGTACGCGACACGATGTGCAGTACTGTTAGTGTCTTTGCTTAGCATAGCAGTTTTACTATGATCAGCACCGCGAATGAGCGTGGGTTACCTTTATGACTTTCAAAGGCACATCTGTGAACAACGAATTTCCTAGGATCCTGAATCATGTATCGTAGGTCGTATTCAGTTATTGGAATCACTACCTACCCATTTTATTGCAAAGAGAAACTCTATTCGTTTGAAAGCTTGTCGCTAATCGATTCTATTCGATCGATCGATGGATTATAACGAACCCGATCGTTACAGGATACATCTAGCACCGCCAGTGAGAGGTGCTCGATCCTTTTTTAGTGAGCCCAACTAAAATGCTTAGTTGCGCAACATTTCCAAGACAACTCACAAACAATGCGACGGTGGATTGAAGTTTTTGTCGGTAGATGGGTATTCTTTTATTCCATCAATGCTAAATGCAATTCACATCGTGCGTAACAGAAAAACACCACTTTTTAAACTATCGCGTAGACGCTTGTCTCATTTTTTGTACAGCTTGTACCGAGTATTAACTCTAAAAAAACAGGATCGATGATTCTTGAGCTAGCCCATGAGAAGATGGCCCTTTACCAGTTATATACTGTCGGAAGCTAGTATCGGTAGGAGCTTAGTGTGTTGGTTTTTCGGTTTAAAGCACTACAGTCCTAGAGTTAGGAATAAAACACTGCGTCGATCTTTATCTCTTTCGGTATGGCCTTAGGTCGGTGCCTCTCGTGCGCTCTACGCGAAACTCATCAGCGACCGGCACCGGGTGTGAACATAGGACTGTGTAATGCGATACTAAATGCCAGAAAACTGAAACAGGCCAATGTTGTCCCATTTGGCCGTTGCTTGGTGTGCTCGCATTTCCACGGTACTTTTGAGCGCGCGCTCTCATTTGCTTGCTCTTTCTCTTTTTATGTGTCCTGACGACCATGCCACACTGCTTTGCTGGGTAGTGCGTAAAGGCTCCTACGAAATCACGTGGATATCGATCTATTTTAGCGAAATACTGCAGCATATTCGCACACTAGTAGACGGAGTGTGCTTTTTCCAGAGAGCTAAAGGAAAGTGTACACAGCATAGAAAACGAGACAGCCGGAGATAGAGAGATGTATAGTGAAGGGCTTTTTTGCATTAGCAAAGGAGCACAAAATTGGAGCTTCTCGAGTCTTGCTAAAGAACGTTCGAAACTAGCGTGAGAGTTTGCGAGAGACGTTCCAATCCAGCAGATACTTCTGAATGGCGTGTACCACCAAAGCACCACTACCGTGGGGATTACAACGAGCGCCAATTAATGTTGCGACTGGTAGTACCGTTTCCTTTTCCAGCGCGTACGGACCCCTCCGAATCAATAACGGCCACCAGATTTTATGAAGATTTATAATTTTAGGCTAGCTTGCTGATGCGGCATTCGATTTGATAGGATTAGGAAGTGTAAGAGGTATAAAATAAATGTGCTTCTATTGGCAGCCTCTTTCAAATGATGGTTGAAAGTTGGTGAGATGATTAAGGGACAATGACGATCGGAGATTCATGCTCCTGAAACATCCGCGCTGGTGTTATTCGCTACGAGAGTGCGACGGTACCGCGGATGAGAGTGATTTTGGACGTAGTTGTCTTTTGGATAGGAATGCTTCATCGGAGATCGGAGAGATCTCCTGCCCGCAGTGTTTGTGTATGTGCAGGTTGTTGACGGTAGAACTCACGACTGAGGCTGCGGTCGTATCCTCGCAGCAGCCGGCTTTAGGTAGTGTAAGTAGACCGGTTAATTTGCCCCGGGATAGAGCTGAACCGGAGGATTAAATTAGTTGTGAGCTATCGAAACGGCTGGAGCAAAAACACGTTTTTGTGAAATCGAAAGAATTTCTTCTCCGGATATCCTTAACGCGCCGCCTTGTTTAAGAAGATACCTGTGGCACTGGCATACATCGAGTGTGGTGGAACCAAGAGCCCGTTGGGACGAGGGCGAAAAGTTGGAGTGTACATGTGTACTGCTGTGTGGCTTCCTTGCGGCGCTGGTCATTGTATTTTTGCTGTACCTTGCGCGGCATGCATTGACGGCAAAACGAAATCGGCGGCGACGTCGAAGACGGCGCCCAAGCATCGTCATGATAACCGAACCGATCCATACCTTCTCCACAGTGCCGGAGACATCCTACTCGAGCTCCGAGGGCGAAGACGACTTTTTCGATGCGAATGACTCGCCGTTTACCTCTAGTCAACTAAACACTCCGACCAGGTAAGTGAATGGAAGGGAATCTGGGATGTCAACTTTTCCTGCCTTTGGTATTCTAATAGTGCCTCCTAAGCTCTGTTAAGGCGGCAAAGTTTAAGACACCGGGACACCGAGTACTCATGGTAGAGTGTTTCCACATTGCACCAACCCCGACCCTCAACTTCGAAATACAGAATGCAAACATGTGCGTTTCTCTCTTTTGTGGTTTATCCCTCGATTATCTTGTTCTCTCTCGCGTTCGGCTTGTATCTGATAATTGGGCTTAAGTTTGTCGCCACCAGCTGATGCCATGCAAGAGACAAATGTTGTAGACATGCAAAATCGGGCATTCCATGTATTATGTTACCATCAAATAAAGGCTAACTTTAAAAAAATGTCCCATATATATCATGTTCGATATTGTTGATGTAGGTGAATGATTTAACCAACCGTACGCTTTGTTAATCGACACTAGTCGAGAGTCTTTAAATTGTGTGAAAACAATTCTATTTTTCATTTTCACTTCAAGTTCCAAGTCTTGATATAGCCCGATTTTACCACGTTGATACTGATGCCGCGAGCTGTGAAATGAAAGGAAAAAGTGACATTGTGTAAAACTAGGATGTTTCATTATTGATAGATAATTCAATATTCAAGTGCAAGATTTGCAATATACCGAACGTCGGTTGGATTCTGAAATTGTCCAATTCAATTGAAATATGAAATGTTAAACAAGAAATCGTAATATATTTCAATATTCAATAGATTTTTTCCAATAAAGTTCAATCGGTTCAGAATACTTTTTTTTATTGTGAAACGTACAGCGTGTTATAATGTAAAAATACTTTTGAATGTAAATTACTTTTGTTTAGCAGAATTACTTCAATTTGATTGACCTCAATTTATAAAAATGGTATACTATCGGTGGTCGTGCTTGTTATGTAGCTCCCGCAACCTCGATCCTACAATTTTGTGCTTTAGTTCTCATATGAAACGGTGATTAGTAGTTGGTTTCTATATGCATTTAGAGCTTGTACGTTTGTAATCGGTAGTACACTTGAACGGGGGAGAAGCATTTGAATCTTATAAATAAAAATAAATTTCTAAAATCGTAGGACAGCCTAAACTTTCAAATATTACTTTCGCTTTTGTTTTAGTAATTCTACATACTACAAGTTACGTGAACCGAAATCTTTTTTGCAAAGTTCTCATGCAAATCAACACAAGCTTTGGTATGTGTTGAGTGGTGCTGTGTATGGAAATTATAAACGCTAGGATTCTGTTCGCTGTAGTATGTGGCATTAATTGTAGCATATTGGGGTCTTTGGTATACGTTCGTTATGGGTTAAATTATTCATCAGATTCTCCCGAACAAAAGATACGACGAAAGACGATTGGACACGACGAAATCAAACGCGTATGAGTGACACCACCGGGAAATGCATTTCATGATGTAAGAAAATTTAACAAAGACACGATGAAAATTTGTCGATCGAATCGCCTTCCATCTCTACCATGCCGTTCAAAAATAGTTAGAGAATTTGCGTATTTGTAAAAATTGAGCGACAGACAGAAGGCAAAATATTTTCATCTTCCCCGGAAAAACTGCGGCAAACGCAGTTTTTTCCTCATTCCGTAACATCGCCTTGTTCTACCAGTCACACAGAGAACACTACGACGGAGAGAAATTGAGAGAGAGCGACCCATCGTTTCGACTATGGTTCAGAGAGAGCACGCCTTGAACTAGGAGTACACTAATAGGCTCCTTCGGTGTTGCTGCCTGCGATGATTCTCGAGGCAACCGGCACTTGCTAACCTGATCCAGATCTCTCGAAAGGTGGGCTACTGTGACACGTTGTGGGGCATCGTGCCGCGGTTGTCAGACGTACGCCAGGAGCGTGACCTGGCGCTTCGTTGCTTTCTACGACGACTCGGTGCTACTGCTGCTATTACTATTGAAGTTATTGTGTTTTCTTGCCCTGTTTGGTGCGGGTTGTAGGAGTTTTTTTTACGGAATCGTTTTTTGGTGTTGTACATCCTCTAACAATTCTATGCTTTCCTTATTGCTAGTGAATGGGGCGGATTCTAGTGAGTAGCACAGATAGCACCCTTTTCTAATCGATGTCTTCCATGGTGAGCGTATTCGTGAAATATCGAAAGTAAAACAAAAAAGAAACCGCGTGCGGCTAAATCCGTAAGCAAATAGTACCGGAAGCACTAGTTAAGATGCTAACAGAATCGGAATCGCTATTCTTAAGATTTTTATATCAAAAGAAAAGTCCAACTATGAAAATTACAACGAATCAAGAAGCATCTATGGGAAATCTCCGGCCTATAAAACTGTGTTTTTCCAGCCAACAAGAACAAATCGGTCGGTGTACGAATGCGATGTTTGTGTTTTGCTATGCATCATGCCTTATTGTACCAGTGGCATGGTACGCCGTGTTGCTACCATAAACACCTTAGCTATGCATATATCTGCCAATCCACGCGACACGAGGAAACGAAACCAAATGCGCATACAGCGTGAATGAAAAATAGATTTTGCTTGTATATTGTTCTTGGGGCTCATTCGCCCTACATAGCAGAGTACTTCCATTATCGATTAAAAAACATCAACAAGGATGGCCACTTTGACATGGCTTAGCGGAGCTGGTTCTCTTTGAGTTTGAGTGAGTTGTATACTAGTGCGTATGTGGTAGACCTAGTGCATCGTCTGTTATGGTTTCCGTCGCGGTTGAGAACACGACACATAGCGTAAACTATCAAAGTCTTTAGAATGTGCTAAAAATAACTTGCATTTTCTATTGAAAAAGCCGAAAAAATAATACTCCACTCACACCATCCGACAACCGAGCAAACTTTCCTCGTACGTCACGCAAGAGTGAGAAAGAACGAGGGCTAGCAGAAGCTCTGACGAGAAATGAATCCTTTTATTTCGATAGCCAAATCATCGGCAATAAGGATGGCAATGATAATCAAAGTTCCCAAGCCTTCATGATATAATTGTAACGATGTGACCAAAATATATGTGATCTGTGAAAATCAGAAGCAATATTCTACAATATAGAAATGCTACGAGTTACGAGTTATTAACATTGTGGGAGGTAGAGCCTTCTGTATCGATGTGAGTGCGCTTTTCTTGTGTTTTTCCTACTGTTTTTGGAACAAGTTCAAACCCAACGCCGGACACAAAATCCCACAAACAACCAGAGACGTCCCGCACGTGTCATAAAATCATGTTCAAGTCACTGGCAGAAAGGTTTTCCTTTCGGCGCACTAGTAGCGTTGCATCGGATAGGTAAATGCACGAATATAGTGGTCGAAGGAGAATCACTATCGATCTCTCCGTCACCTGCTACCCCACGCGATATGACATCAAATTTCCTTTGTATTTGTTGATACCCGTGAAAAAAAGACAAATTTGATATATTTAATTTAATTTAAAAAAATGTGCAAATAAAAACAGATGTGAAAAGATATAAAAGAGGTATAAATATATAGTTACAGCTTGACTGGGCGCCATTAAAAAAAGCCAGCCATTACGGTTTTTTTTCGTGTAATAAATGGTTGTTACGATACTGCAAATGTACCACAATTGCAGCGCCGTTCGGCAATGATGATTGTATCTCTGCTTGAGGTTAAAATTTTCCTTTTCATTTGGTCTCTTACGGAGAACGTCATGCACAGAATGTTAGAAAAATGCAGATGCAACGCTCGTCAGCTGTGGGGAAGGTTTTATTTATATCCGTTTGCCATCCTCCCTGAAACCTCAGCCATAGACCAAACCGTTCGATTTAGATGTTAAGAGAAAGTATTTATCCAATAGCAATTCAAGAAAAAATGACTCCTTGAAGTACCGAAGTAATCTGAAAGCAACAAAAACCAATTATCAATAAACGCGTCAGCACAACCTTTATGTTCATTAAGGTTTTTACGATGTTTTCCATGTAACACATCTTTTTGAGTAACGGTTGGGATTAGCGATGGGCAGGCATATGGGGTGTGTTGCAATTTTATGAGAATCTTTCAGTAACATTTTGCTTTACCATAAATGTTCTCGCTGTCATTGTTAAATAGCAGTGAACGAAAATGTTCACATGTTTTCTAGGATGTCAAGCGAGGATTAATCCGTGGTGGCAATGGTACAGCCTCCTTTTGGATCTGCTCAATAGATCCATTGATATGCGATTGTATGGACTTGTCATAATTGCTTTGCAATTGCTCAATTGTTCTCATCTTACTTCTTCTTTGACAGTTTTACGTGTGTATGACTTGAGCAGTTCTATTATTCAATTATCGTTATCATATTATCAATTCACTTATTCTTTTAATGTAATAAAAATTTATCTTAAACTTTACAACTTGCATGAAATCAGACATTTATTCTTATGTCAATCAACCCATTTGCGTCTTCCTTATTTCAGCAACACTCGCAACATCTCTGAGGCTCGACTGCCGGTAGAGGATCACTATGCGTCAGCGGAGGACAGCACGGGTGCGTCGCTTAATAAACACGACAGTCTCATTGACTCCAATAGCACCTCTATAACATCCGGACAAAGTGCGACAGGTCTGGTCGCCGGGAACAATGGTGCCGGGTCGTGGATGGTATCATCGGAATCTCCAAAAGGTCCTCTCTCTTCCAGTGTTCCCCACAAATCGTACGACTCGAAAGTACTCCCTATCCGCACCGACGGCACCCTCGACTACGATGCCTTATACGAAGACGAATCCGACAACGATTTGTCGATGGAGTCGCATGGTTCGGTTGTTACACATCTACTATCGCAGGTGAAAATCGGCATGGACCTAACAAAAGTCGTCCTGCCGACGTTCATCCTCGAGCGCCGTTCACTGCTCGAGATGTATGCCGACTACTTTGCACATCCGGATCTGTTCTTGCGAATAGCGGATCTCAAGGAGCCGCGAGAGCGCATGATTCAGGTCGTACGGTGGTATTTGAGCGCGTATCATGCCGGTCGCAAAAGTTCTGTCGCGAAGAAACCGTATAATCCGATCCTTGGTGAAATTTTCCAGTGCCACTGGGACATTCCGGAGATGCGTAAGTTTGTTAGCTTTTCACTAGAACTTCTAGGATGTCCTGCAGATGCTCTTAATTGTGTTTGATCTTTTGTGTTATCTTTTTCTAGCAACTGGTGACGAAGTATCGAATGTGGAGGTTGAAGATGGACCCGTGCCGTGGTGTCGCAGGGATCAATTAACATTTATAGCTGAGCAGGTCTCACACCATCCCCCAAGTAAGCTTAACCTTCTAACATACATGAAAGAGCAGGTTAAAACATCGTTTCGTTGCTTTACACCTAAAGTATCAGCATTCTATGCCGAGCATCACAACAAGAAGATCAGCTTCGCAGCCCACGTCTGGACGAAGTCAAAATTTTTAGGGCTTTCGATAGGTGTGCACAACATCGGGCAGGGTACGGTTACGCTTTGTGATCTCAACGAAGAATACATCGTGACCTTCCCTAACGGATACGGAAGGTAAGAGAAAATTCGAGCAAGAGGGTGCATATTTTTTTATATTTTATCTTCTTTTTTAAAATGGCTCAATAAGCGATGTACGGTCAATGTCTGTCTTGCTAAGCTAAGCTAAAACTTTGCAATTTGGAATTTCTTTGTTACAGCCGTCGGTCGAGATTCGAATCCAATAATATCGTTCGATCGATATTCATATATCTACTTTATTGAGTGAAGCTATTAATTACTGTTATATATTCGTTAGTTTCAGTATTGTTTTGTAATTTTCAGAGCCATGTAGCAATAATAGTAATACTGAAACTGGTTCTTCTCCGTAGATCCATCCTAACAATACCATGGATCGAGTTGGGCGGCACGATAACCATCACCTGCCCGCAGACGGGCTACCGTGCAGACATCGACTTCATCACAAAACCATTCTACGGTGGTAAAAAGAATAGAATACAGGGCGAGGTAAGCGAGCACCTTTGTCATATGTTACTGTTGCTTGCAATTAAAAATACGTTCTATACTTTGCCAGATCTACTCACCGAACGATAAGAAATCGTTTGTCAGTATCAGCGGCGAATGGAGTGGCCTAATGGAGTACAAATTCAACGACGGTAGCAAACCTTCCAAGTTCGAAACGTTCGTCGACGTGAACAGCATACCGATTTTCAAGAAGAAGGTGCGTCCGGTCGCGGAACAGGACGAGCACGAATCGCGCAAGGTATGGCGCGAGGTTACAGCTGGTCTAAAGTAAGTTTCCATAAGAAACCTACTTTGCATTAATGATGGTTTAATTGATCTCATGTTTTTAAAATGCAGAATGAACGACATCGAAAAAGCAACGAATGCAAAGTTCCAGGTCGAGCAGAAACAACGCGTAGAAGCAAAAGAGCGGAAGGAAACGTTTGGCGAGTGGGAAACAAAAGTAAGAACCATTCTGCAGACGAAAAGACGGCGTTTGATGGCATTTGGTGACATTTTCTGTATTTCTTGCATGGTTTTAGTACTTCAAGAGTGTAGGTGAATCATGGATCTACACCAATCCACTGCTGCACAGGTTAACACTGGAAAAACGGGACAGTAAAAGATAGCCTTCAAACGAACATTGCTCCACCAACAATGATGGCATTAGTATATAAGCGAGACTTTGAATATAACTGCTAAATTTATATATATATAAATTATATATATATATATATATATATATATATATATATATATATATATATATATATATATATATATATATATATATATATATATATATATATATATATATATATATATATATATATATATATATATATATATATATATATATATATATATATAAGTTTCAAAGAGCCCAATCATGAAGTAAGAAAAGAATAAAGTAGGTTTTCTTTTATTATTTTGACAAAATTTTCAATGTTGTTTTCAGCCATGAAGATGAAGACTAAAAATAGGCCTTTAACATTCACAAAATCCTAATATCCTCTCTTCTTTTTTTTTGGATGTCTTTCACGTCAATAGTCAATGATTTCAAATGGATGAGGGTAACGAGAAAAAAATATTTTTGTCTGTTTTTACCTAATTGTGAAAGCTTATTCCTTCCTACATCCCATTTTCCCATTATTCGATATTGATTGGTCGAAACATCATAACTTAATCATCTTAATATTTTCTTTTGTTTTCGTGATTAAGCGCTACTGCCTTTCCTCATTGCATCATGCACTTAAAAGTGTCCTCAATCGGCCAATAGCTAAACAGAAGAAAACAGTAAATGTTATGTTGAAATTTTCTGCTTTAGGCTAATATTGTTATAGCAAAAAGGGAAAAATTGAACTCACTAAAGGTAACTAACAAAAAACAAAAGAATGTGATATGCACAAAATTAAATATAGAGAGAATCTATGCATGAACACCACACTTCTCCTGTTACATGATAATTCAAACCGCAATTCTATAGTGTCGTAAGGATCGGGAAGAAGAAAATAAAACTAAAGGTAACTTAGAGCTGTTCCTCATTTCAAGTCCTACCCATAAAACAAACTAAAAAATATTCTGTCCGATCAGAATATGGTCAATATAGATAAGCCAACAGAGATTAAGACGAAGCTAATGAAGGATTGTTAAGATAGAAATGTTTAAAACGGCAAAATAAAGGACTCAGTTAATATTTTCTGACATTTGATGACTCAAGAACAAAAATAAATTGTTCATGTTCATGTTAACAGCAAACATATTTTCTACCGATGAATATAACACACACGAACAAACTAGGTGGGAATTCGTAAATATGCAGAGGATTAGAAATATGCACCGCATCTTCCGAACACTGTACACGGTTAACAAGCAAGCTTAAAATGATCATTCACTGTTAATGTCGTACGTACACAAGATGTAATTTTATATTATACACATTCACTTCGTGTAGCACACGAAAGCTGTTATGAATACCTTAAAAAGTTGACGACTTATTATGTGGTAGCGTGAATGATTGAAACCCCGAAGCAAAGCAAACTATATGTAATACAATACAATACAACAAATCTAATGCGCTTGTTATAGAGAAAATAAATACAAAAATTAAAAAATAACAGTAACAAAGATACATCGCATACTTACGCTATACATCAAAGCATAACAGGCCAGTAATCACGTAAAGAAATATTATAGACGATAATATATAGAATGCATTCAAAATAAAGGCTATAACGAATATGGAAAAAGAAAAAAATAGACACATACACATAATACTTAATTCTATAGCGACAAACTATGTTTTAATAGCAAACACCCTATTCATTCACGTGCATTCTATAGCGATACTCTTGTAAATCTAATCTCCTTCCGGCGAGAAAAAAAACGCGAGCATATTGTTAATGTATAAATGGCATTGTGATTCGCGATATCAATTCAAGCAAGGGGACAGGAATGTTTTAATGGAAGAAAACACTCTAAAAAAACAGATCGCAGAAGAACATGCTTTCGATTATTGATTATCGCGAATGAAGTAATAGAAAACGCAACGTTTAAGAGCAACAACACTATCCAACAAACGAAAAGCCACTGATCCCATATTATTAAAAAGAGATTTTATACACTTCCTTACTAGTTAACAAAATAGAAATAAAAAATTCCACACCAAGCCAGAATAAGACAACACCCCGACTGTGAGTCAATTTTTTTCCTGTATTCTTGTTTTATGCTACGGTTTTTCGTTTTAACATATCTAACCAATGTTATCATTGGTTTGTGATTTTTTTACACCTGATATTCTTCAAAATTCTTTGGATGTACAAAATCGAAGCTCTATTTAGCTTCGAATTATAGTTGATGAGTAAATATTTATTTATTACATATATTTCCCGCTGTGAAATGTGTATTAGAGCTATAAATACATAACAACAAAACAACCCCCAGCAAATCACTATTTTGTTACTCCTCTATAAGGCTCGAAAAAACCCAACAAACTTAATCTGCAGTTGCAATGACTACTGTCCATAGTTTCCTCATAACCACGCCTGTCGTGTTTGTCTAATTCAAATGAGCTGGTCTTCTTTTTATTTTACGCTGATACGATACATGGAAAAAGGCTTTAAATGAATATGATTCCCATTTTTCAGTGGTTAGACACCTTTCAAGTTGTAGTAACTACTGACCAATACGCAACAAATGGGAGTGCCTATTCCCGATTGTGTTGGTTTGGTAGACTCTGGTTAAGAATTTCTGATTTAAAACTTTTTCATTGGTACGTAGAGAATTTATAATACAAACCTAACCTTTTTGCAACTTGAACAACCGTTGCTCGAAGGTTGATTAACTCGATAGATGCTTTACAATTTTTAAATGGCATCGTTTTCTGATGAAATGAGTGTTTCAAGATACGGTTCAAGTTCTGGTGAGGTATGGTTGGTCCCTTCAATGAGGCAAGAATGAGATATATTTTCCGAAAACTCGCGGCGATATGCTGAGCTGAATAGCACAAGTAGCTTCTGAGTTGATTTTTAGTGACGTGCTGCAACTTCAACACAAATGTTATACCGGTAGCAATCTACGATTACTATGTGGTACTTAGATTCCTAAAACGATTTTAGTCCAATAACGGAAAATTCAAAGAATTAGATTTTTTATACGTTTCTCATTTGTGTTACACACTTAAACAATTGCACAGTTACATATTTTGTATTATGGCAAAGAAACGAAATTTAAGTAAAAACATATACTTTATCTTATCATTTTCTACTGATGACTGAAGTTATGAGTTTTGAGAAGTATTTGGGATCGATTAGATGCTAGCATACTCCTATCGAGAATCTGCTTGTTAAATTACGGGTAATGTATGTAACATACTAGTTAAATGTAATCTATTAAAGATTTGACTCACTTATATGAGAAGCGAACTCTCGTTTTTAGGGAAAATAGCAAAATTTAAACTAATCAAACCGTATTCCCGTACCTTATCTATTGTCCATCGAATCTTTAATCCTGCATTTCCGCTCGTTTGCCTTGTTTGTAGTGTGTGTGTGTGTGTGTGTGTGTGTATTTTCCTAATTTTTATTTTCTTATAGGCCATCTACCTTTTGGAAGCCTCTCTATCGTTATGTAACACGAACATGATCCGAGAGGTCTACGCCACCAGCTCTCGGCTCTTTACCATCGGCAGGCACAGGTTGTAAAAGGAACTATCGACGAAGTCCTCTACTTTCTGCCATTTGACGTATTGCTTCGTGTAGAGCTCCTCCTTCGTCATGATTCGTCCAGCGAAGTGCGGATCGACCACCAAGAGATAGACATCTTGGTCTACACTAACATGGATCCCGGCGATTCCCTTCGAGGCTGCATCCATGTCACCACCCATCATGATCAATCCGCCGTATTGCTCGAAGTAATCGCGCAAAGCGTCCGCGTGTTTCGCGATGCTGTCCCTGCGGGCTATGTGCAACACTTTGCAAGACACGTTGAACAAGGTGTCGATGACGTAAATCGCCTCGAGCGTCCCGATCCATTCGCGCGATCCGAAGAACCGCTCCGGCTTGTCTTTGATTGCAACAAGCGTCTCTTGGATGGTGGGAATGTTGGGGACCTCACCAGGCTGGGATGTGTCTGGGGAGCCGTTCTCAAGGATCCACGAACAGATCGACTGAAGTGTTCGATAACCGCAACCCCAACCCTACGGATGAACGAAAAGCACATGTTATATACAATGTCAATGTTATGATTTACAGACTGCGACAATTAAGTCTTTATTTTTAACTAAATTTATTCTGTATTGTTATCATGGTCGAATTCTCAATTATTTCCATTTTTTTCAAAATATCTCTATTTATATTTTTATATAACAATTTCTAAAATTTAATTCGCTGCTATTTTATCTATACAATTTTTTATGTAAAACATTGATGCCATTGCATCCACCATAATATTAAGACATACCGTATTTTATCGAGTATAGTGAGCACTTTTTTTCTAAAAATCATGATAAAACAGTACCTGCGCACAATATTCGGAAGACACCAAATCAGCCAGTGAGGTAAGCTGAACAATTATGTGCAGAAAAAGATTTAACGGATAAAACAGCATATTGAAAGATAAAATAAATTTTTTTTTCGAAAAGTTTTGTTTCCCTAAAATTGGTTGTAAAATTTAGGTCCGCACTATACTCGATAAGATACGGTAAAATGCACCTGATGATGACTGTCAAGCACTACACACGGTGATAGGCGGCAAGTGGGAGATGGAAGTACTTTCCAATAAGTGTCAATAACCGCCTTGCAAGGTGGTGTGAGACCATGGGGAAATAAAATACGACCGGAAAAAAACATGACTTATGACGTAAGACTACCCTTAAGGCCATGCTTCAACGAATCGAAGCATATGAATCTGGTGTACGCAAGGATAAATTTAGACGTTAAATCGACGGTACGAGATCTAGTCATGTTGGTACTCGATAAAAGAGTTGTGTTTTCATCACTTTACCCCCGGACAACGGCGGGAAAATGATGCAATGAACCATAAGAGTGATCAATAATGGGGCACTCTGGTAGCGCATCGATTAAATTAGCCCATATGGCATGGATAACAAACATTTATGGATCAATCACTTCAAGCAGCTAAACTTGAACCTAGCATTTTGAATTATGCGTCCAGCATTCGTATACATTTTTCAAGCAGGCAGCATTCGTATACATTTTTTTCATTTGATATCAATTAGCAAAGCAATCGAAGAGGAAAGTACCACGCAAAAATTATGATGAATGACATTAAAATATGCGGATATAATATTTAAAGGAACTAACTTGTAATACTACGTTTATACAATCAAAATAACATTTTAAATAACAATACCATTAATTTACATTCAAAGAATGTATTATATAAGCATTGGAACTAATGAATAATCAAAAAATAATAAACTTTTTCAACAGAGAACTTAACACCCATTTCTAGTACTATTTCTCATTGAAGGAATATCCAAAATCCTTATAAACGCTTCATATTATAATAATGTATATAAGATAATATAACAGATGATGGCTTTCGAATGTCACCAGATTCGATTTTTAGCTTCAACAGACCAATACTTTTAATCGGTTGTTTCACAAATAAGTAGTATATAATAATAATTATAATAATATAGAAAAGTTAAAAAATAGTTTAAAAATATTATAATTCGAATTAATTAACAACACACAGAGAGAAAAATAAAAAACAATATGTATAGGACATGTATTCGGAATGCGTATTGCACTCACCGAAATTTTGCACGCTTTTAGAAGGATGGCAGAGCAACTCTATATGTAGAAACAATTGCCAGCGTTAATCACGTTCATTCTAGAGTTTCAGGTAAGATACTACTGTTAGAGTGTCTGCACTACCATGTAGCGACAATTGCTATTCTGAATACTAAAATAGCACTGTTGAGAAAAAGTATTGCACCAGCATGATAAGGAAGGAATGCAACGTAAAATACACATACACGATACAAGTTTAGACTTTTTCCCCTGCTAAAGTGTTGTTGTGCATTAATTATCCTTTCTGACTTATACAGCAACAAGCTTCGTTTGTGCGATGATAAGACGATCTCAAACAGGACCTTAAGCGCTATTTTTACATGTTTTTTTCTCTCGCTGGAGGGCCACGAACAAACTGTCCAAAGAACTAATTTCTTGTTCTGTAACATTACTTTTTATAACGCTGAACTTTTTATCGCAATGTGATGCTTCGACCGGATAATGCTTCAAGCCGAGATACGTATCAATTAAACCAAAATAAATCACACATCACCGTTGGAAGAATGGAGAGAAGGGCTCGGTTCAGCGTTTTTTTGGTCCTTCATTTATGGTATCGATATAGTCTGTATTTTCTGGACTTCAACACTCAGCATACAGAAGTTTATTTGTCCATTCTTAATTAATAATTAATGTTTTAAAAGCAACAACAAGCATTTTTTTCAAATCGCATCTTCTTGAGACAATATGTTTACTTAAGGCAATTATCTATCGGATCATACTGACAAACAACGACAAAGCGAATACAGAAACTTAAATTACAATCCCACTGCAATTCAAACTACAACATTGAATTGTGAACACGTAATACTACGTACAAGATAATCGACGAAAAAAAATAAATAAAGACTAATTAACTAACCAATTGAATCCAATGATTCTGTGGTGACTGGAATGAAAAAAGGTAAATTTTTTGTAAATGCATTTTTGAAATGCAACGAAATTAAAATTTTTCATAATTACACGAATGCTTCTATACATTCCACGGCACTCAGACCAAAACAAAAGCTTATTCTGACTGCGGCACTAATAAGGCATAAGTTATTTTTTTTAATTTTGCAAAACATTTGGCGCAATTTCAATGGTCGTTCAAACTAAAATGTGTTTACTGTGAGAATGGTGATTCTAATTTATCATTCGTTCTCTGACGATCAGTGCATTTCCTTCTCACTTCCTGCGAGGGGATAACTACGATAAAAATGCTTGAAACCCTACCCGAAGGTGTGACCTTACGTTGTAGCTTACTGTTACGATTACTTTTTTTGTTGAAGGCATGTAAACTATACGCTCACGATCAAATTTCATCCGAGAACGCGACTTACAGCAAATTTCTTACGAGACGAGAGATGATGATATCTCGTCTGCCCGCCCATATGTGTTTGTTAGTGTGAGTTCACCCTCCGCGGGGGATTGAAATGAGAAGACATTTCTCTGCAAAACTCTGTAATGCCGAACCGGGGGTTGGCATTAGAGACAGGATTATTATTTTTTGCACGAAACGGAAATCAACGAAAAATGAAACCATGACAAACGCTTTTTTAATTTGACTATAGATCTATAAGTCGCAATAGGTCTAGCAACCTCTATGTCTATAGTCTATGTCTATAGTAAAAATAGTAGTATCTATATTTAAATATTGATTTGTTAATATAAATGTGAAGATTACATTGATTGTGCTTTACATAATAATAGTCTATGTCTAATATACGATAATACTACAAACTTAACTTAACTTTTGTTAATACAATAAACTTAACTATAAATCAAACTAATTACTACAAACTAACTGGAAAGCCAGCATTTGTACTGGCTAGCCCTGGGATTATGCATCCTACCAGGGGTTATAATTTCGAAAAATAATGGAACAAAATTTTAACGGATGGAGCATCATATATGTCCAACCTTGACCTTGTCTCGTACAACCCGAGCGCGTAGGGCCGTCACATGTCTTTGAAATGCATGCAATACTGAAAACCGCGTAGAAAAAATGCATCGTGCAGCAAACAGCAATGGATTGGTATGGGCAAATAAGCCCAGGGTAAAGACAAAATCATCGCCCTTTTCAATTGTCGAAGAAGTTAACCTCAAAATTCGGCAATTCGATTTAACAACCAATTGTTTAAACTTTAATGAGTTATTTCGGAAAAAGGTGCGCAGCGTGAAAATTATTTATGTTCCTAACAGAATGGTAATGGTGTGCTTCCGTTAACCTAACAAAACTAAAATGAATTTAATGAATACATTAAAATTAGACTAGCTACCCTATCTGGACGCAATTGGCTTTGACATCTAACAGCACGAACGGGTTTTTTTTTGACTGCATACATTCTGCCTGAATGAAAAAGTTGTTTATTTGTCTTTACTCACTTCGCACGTGAAAATTTGGCCATAAGCCATGGAGCACCTTTTCTCATGCCTATTTCTCTTTCTCTCTCTCACTCCTTCTATCTCTCACTTACTCTCTTTTTCTCTATTCAATGCATTGTTTGACTGTTGCATTCTGCAATAGTAATCAACAGGGCCTACTCTATTGAGGACACGGAACCTGATGGTTTTCTTATTCTCTTCAATCATTGCTCCTCCCAAGACAAAGGCGTATCCCTACAAACAATCCCACCTAAACTCAAGTTAGGTTTTGAGTTATTAAAAAGTATATAATAATATACACAATAATAGCATAAAACTAAGCCAGCAGAGGAGGATAGGTAACCCATCATTCGAGAAGGAATATTACGAACGTCGCAACTCGCTGAGGCCTCTAAAAAGGGTTTAGATCAAGAAATTTAGTCTAAGGGCTTCGCTTATGGAAAACAACAGAAAAATGGCAGAAAGTTTACTAAGATTTAAGCATTCAGCAACCAACCCCAAACGAAAAATCAGTGAAGAAATGTTCTATTAATAGGAAATCCATACCGAGAAAAACCTTCCTTCCTCACAAGCTCCATCTTTTCCAACAGCAAGAGATGGAGCGCTGTGGAATACAATGCGGTAAACTATTCCGTGGAGGGAGCGAAGTAAAATTGCTCCGTCCCAAACGTCCATGTTCTGGTTAAACGATTCAAATATTGCTTTCAAAAATTAGTCTCTATGAAAATAAAAAACTCATCGAAGCTATGAAAACAATAAAGTAAAAAAGAGAAAAAAGAATGTAAAACAGTAGTGCAGCATAATACTAATGAAGGATTTAGACGAAAAAGAGAAAAACTTTTAAATATTCATCAACCATGGCGAACTATACGTGAAAAGGGAATAGATAGTAAATGGTTCTTCAAGCAAACAGAACAACCCCACCTCACAAGAAACGGATCTTGCACCGTATATGTCCTGGATATCCTGGTGGCAGCATGACCTACCATATCTTGGAATCCATCGCACCCGTAGTGATAGTACTGGTAATTTCCCCGCATTAGCACGGTACTACCGTCTGGTTTCGGAGGTTCCAGGTTGCTGTGGACGTTCAGCAGCAGATTTTTGCTTGCCATCGCGTTGGTGTGTCGTTTATTGAATGTACCCAGCAGCGCTCCACTACGTATTCGTGTTCACTTCACCTCTATATAAACAGGCACTGGGTCACGATACGTCGCGCGTAATATCACTGCACGCAATGTATGCAACCTTCGGACTAAACAAGCAAAACAAATAAACACTATCGTATAAATCCTGCGAAACAAGACAATACGCAATCTTGTCGATCGAAAAAAAATTACTACCGATTGTGGCCGCGTGCTACAATATATCAGAGCTCAGCTGGTCGACAATTCTAGTGAGAAACAAGTTTTCTTTGCAGCCCTACCCATTGCGCTTGACTTGCTTACGCGTGTGTTCTCAGAGTAACCTCGCTAACCTCTCTCACTCTCGTGCACGCGTGTCAACAGATGACCACGACCAATGTTGAACTAGTCAATCGCGCACTAACTTGCTCCCGCCGTGGCTGTGAGAGTTTCTGCTGCGTGAGAAATCGCGTAAGGCAAACTGCATCACTCGACGAACAAATTGTTATGACGAACTGCAATTTATTTGGTGCCTTTGCTGAATCCTTCTGGTGTGATCCATGAATTGCGCGGAACAGTACTGCGAATTCACTATCCCGTTCATAGAAGCGATTTCCATTGTCTAACCCTTGTGAAAGGGCAACTATTATCTAATCCCAGCGCAGTAATCATTTCAACATTCAATATATATATATATATATATATATATATATATATATATATATATATATATATATATATATATATATATATATATATATATATATATATATATATATATATATATATATATATATATATATATATATATATATATATATATATATATATATATATATATATATATATATATATATATATATATATATATATATATATATATATATATATATATATATTGTTGGAATATATATTCTTAGGTTGCTTATGTTTAATGCAGTCCTGAAAAATAGCACTGGATTTGGTAAAAACTCAATATAGACCACTTCTCTCATTTTTTGAAAGGGCCCTGAAAATAGAAATGCTGTCATGTATACGTCACCTATGATTGGTGACATGTACAAACAATTGGGTTAGCTCAAAGGTGTCTTGTTTACATGGTAAAGTTTGATACTGTTGAAAAAATTTCATCGTTAATATAATTTTTCCCTACCAGATATTTTGGTAAAAATATGTTTAAGTCGGTGGGAGGCGGGGTTGTTGAGAGGGGGGGAAGAAGGCGGGGTTGTTGAGTTGGTTCGTGAATTGTTTTCTATAATCAATAGGAAAAAGAACTCCATTTCAGTCAATTCTTTAAGGTTACTTTACTTAATGGTTAAAGTTAGGCTTATAGGTACAAATATATTTTGCACAGGTGATGCATATAATAGTTTTTTCATGCCCATTTAAAAAAAAACACATCCACTTCTTTCAATTCTTTATCGGGTCTTGTAGGTGAAAATCTATATTACACAGACGATGCATACGTATCATGGGTTTAACTTTCTCAAGTGCCAGCTCTTGATTTAACATGAAGATCAGACGCTTCAGAGAATTATGATTTATGTTTTTTTTAAACGAAGATACTTCTTTACTTCACCAACAGTTTTTAACAGTCTGTCGTAGTTAGACACCTGTTGCTAGTCATTATAAATTTCCAAGCATTGAAAGTGCTGATAGCATCTGAGATTTAAATCACACTTGCTTGCTTCAAAGTATTATAGAAATTTTACAAGTAATATGATTTCAACAGAAATTTTCAACGTCGCAAAACGTCCGAGAATCCATAGCTTCATTTTCAAGAGATGTTCTGGATATTGAGTACCAACTGCTTCTTTGACATCTGTTTGCCGTCATATAATCGATTTCGCCTGCCAAACTCAATACTTCAAGAAAAATTTACTCGTTCAATTCAATTTCATCTGTAACCTGGTCTTTTGCAACACAACATTTAAAATACTTCGAAACAATCATTCGCTGACTGTCAAACAACCATTCAAAATGGCGTCCACACTGGATTTGAGCTAACCGCTCATCGTTTTCCGAGCAATCGTTTTGAGGGTGCCGACATCATTAGTTTGTTGTTGGAAAAAATTTCTCGTGAAAAATTTGTGCAGGTCTTGGAAAGTATTAAGAATTTGCAAATTGCTGGCGTTTAACAGCAGTTCAAGTGGTGTATATCATAAGCAGAAATCATGGAAACCATGTGTCGATAGTTGAGTAAAGTACAGTTTATGTCGAACCATTTTCGGTTGCGTTAATTAGAAAGCCTCGTCCTTCCGATCTGCAATCGTTTGCACTTTGGATGTTGACAAATATTTCGAAGGTGAAGTATCATGGACGCACAATATAACTGTTATTCTAACTGTCGCAGCTGTTCTCGAGACCACCGGGGACGATGGCGTTTGAGAAAACTCCAAGCGTAAAAGAACAGTTGAATGATGTGAGAGTGCATCCAATTTTTCGTTGCTATTCGTAAAAAAAGAGCATAAAATCCATCTACTGTAGCTAGAGTGCATAGAAAAAAAGTTGGTACGATTATTTCCTTCACGTTATGCTTCATACAGTGATCACTTAAAAATAGGTTGGAAATATAGTTTAAAATAGCAGTGTAAACCAATATTTTTTTCGAGATGCGGTAGAAAACAATGGTGCGATCTTACTCAAAAGTCCGAAATCGGCGGCAGCAAACAGTACGAATAATAGCTTATTTATGCAGCAGATTGCATAAAATGGGCAAGCGTGTCTCAATTGACTCATTTTCGTATCTTTGGTGATGGTTGTTTCAGCCGCTGAGTTTTGAAAGTTTGAGTACGTGCGTGCACAGCAGTTGCAAAGGATAAAATTGGAAAATCCATTTGGAACGGATCGAAAGGTACATCCTAACGAAAAAAGTAGGAAGGGAAAAAGCAAATATTGGAGTATTTTCCTCCATCCTAAAACAAGCATAAAATTGCGTTTCGGCTGTGTGTGCGTGTGGTGAAGAGATTGAAAACTTTCCTTGTTTCACGCACACTTGTTTTACAAACGTATCTAGTAGGAGAAGTATTTTGAGGGGAAATTAATTCGAAGTGTATAGAATAACGAACAGTCTAGCAAGCCTAGAAGGATACCGTCGAATACGATCAAAATGTTTACGACGGTTCACACATACACACGAATTGACGTTGTCACGCTTCCTTTCCGTCGCCTTGCTTTCAATCTCATTTAAACTGTTTCAATCAATACTCTTTCGTTTTGTTATTTTCCGTAATTTTTAGCCGGCACGATCATTATCATTCCTTTTTTAATAAAATGATAAAAGGAATAGAGTGCTATTAAAGGATTCGAGATTTCATATGCGTATGTATGTGTTCGATTGCATCAAGAATAAAGCAACAAGGAGCAGAGTGATCTGGTATTGGCCTTAATTATCAAGGTCGGATATTTAAGGCATTAGTTTTCGCTCCAAAGATTCCCATAAACGATTCCATATTACGTAGCAATCGTGGAACAATTGAAGCGAATTAGACGTGACGCTGTAGGCAAGGAAGGACTGTATTTAAGATGAGCAAAACGATAACATTTCCGTGGGAATGTGTGAGTGTGTGTCCTTACGTTGTGATTTTTTGTTTTTGGTTTTGAATTGATTGAAGTCGTAAGTTATAAATTGAGTAAGGTTTAGATAACATGTAGTTCATCAGTATTTATCGAAGGTATTTCATTTTAGTAATTAGCAATTCAAATTGTAAAATATAACTTTAAAATATAGTTCCATTGCTGGTCAATCGACAGTCACTTTTTGAAGCATTTCGTACATAACGCTGTCGCCTTCGTTACCGCATGGCACATGCGTAGTCTCCATTAGATTATTCTGAAGATTGGGTTAATACTAACACGCAAAACTAATGTTCATGTTGCTTTTCTTTTGTTAACCATTTGGGTATTAATGTTCTTAGATCACGTACACCCAAATTGTTTATTCATTCATTCAACTTGGAAAATAAAATACAAAAAAAGATATGATTTTTTAGGAAAATACTTCATTAACTGTGTATAATGGTTAAATACAAAGGAGCAAAAGAGAACAGCAAACAAAAAAAGATTTCTTATACTTCAGTCATTTACTGCTTATTTTCGATTACGTTTGAAGCGTTCGACTTACTGGGGAAGAGACTATCGGCCAACAACTGGGATGACCATGAATATATGGCCTGCTTTCGGCTGCGGCGAACCGAGCAAGAAAAACTAAAAGATCGATTGTAGCACCGAAATGCAGCTTTCTTTTGTGTAACGTTGGTCAGCGATAAGTCAAGCTGCATGTTTTGGTTGCAAAATAATCGAATACAACATTGTAACGATCAGTTGTAATCATTGTTATAGATTTTGCTAAATAAAGGTATCTGCTGTTGGTGCATTTGTGTCGCTCGCACACGTAAATAACGCAACATTTCATTAAAAAAATATTCTCGGCATAGTGATAGTACAGATATGCCGCATATATTTCGTCCTCTCTTTGCTTTTGGGGTTTCAGTGCTGCGATTAACTACAGCACCATATATCTGGGTGCTAACTATCTTATGGATTGTTGTTGTGTCAGTTCTATAGCAACAATGGCTTCTGTATCTACTTCATTATTATCCTGTCATTTATCGAAACTCAGCTTTTCATCCGTATCGACCGGGTTTTAAAATGGTACATTCGAGGCTTTGATTCTCATCTTGCTGTTCGCATTTTTTTATGCCTTATCTCCAGGACTGATCACAAAGAATTCATTCATTACCGCTAGGTTCCCTTCAGTGAAGTTGCGCTGTCAAGATACTCCTCTTAGGCACCGAAAAATAAAATTTATTGAAAAACATTGAAGATGGCAGTAAACATGTGGTGTAACAGTTAAATTGATGATATTTGCTGTTCCTTGTAATCTCAAGCGTCCAACATCTGTTAAATCAGCATGTCCAATAAAAGCAGTTTTTATTTTTTAATAAAATATCCGTTGGCTTGTTTTTTTTTCGTCAACAAACATTACGCTAATTAAGCTAATTCGTCATGACTTATTAAAGTTTTGTGTTATAATTTTTGTTAACCTAAAAAGCACTTTGCATGTGTTATTTAAAGTTTTGTTAGGTTATGGTTGGTAGGATTGTTGCATTATGAAAAGGTTAAATATTTATTACATAAATATATAAATATTGTTATTGTTATTTATTTAAGAACGACCCGGTCGTATTTAGATTTGGATAATTATTTGTGAGCTGAAAGGCATTTCCTCCCAACAGCCGCAGATAGCCTTATCCCGGGTTGACTCGGTTAAATATAAATATTGTACATGTATAATCAAATTACTCGATTGTTTCATGATTATTTTGCCAGTAATTTATATTTGCTGGTAGTTTCCTTTCTTTCATACAAAAAGTTGCGGTGAGCTTTATCTGGTTGAAATATTTATCAAATTTCAGTATTTTCTCAATCTAAATTCTCATTCAGTACGTGAAGCTTTCACGTCTCTTCAATACGCAATCTTTCTCTTAGATTCCGCTTGCGTAAAGCCTTAAGTGACAAGCATAGATCAGTGCAATGTTATTATTCTGGTGGATGTATCTGTTTTAGTTCCGTAAACATTAGCGATTCAAGCTATGAATATCACGTAGGGTTTGTTTTCAGCAGGCTTCTGTTATTTATATTTCCGTAGTCTCTTTGGTGAAGTGAATAGATGGCACAACACTGTTTAGTGAGTTTTCAATAATAATCTTTTGTGAAATGCTTAACATAATTAGCCTAGAAATATTATTGTTCAATTGACATCCTTGAAATTATAATTTGAACAGTTATAATTTAATACAACAGTTAAAAAATTATAGTTACAATTTGAACAGTTATTCAATGTTGGGGGTGAGGACAAATGATGCTACTAAACTTTAATAATAACTCGGCGCGAAAAATATTATTTGTTGCTGAACTCAGAACTCGATCAAATAGAGCCTAAGGAGTTCGATAAAAAGCGTGTTATCAACCCAGCTTATATTCCGCTAGTCCCTCGACAGATTAAAACGTTAGTGACCTATTATGTTAAAAAATCCATTAGTTTTGGATATAAGATAGACTTCCAAAAAGTTGTTGAAGCATATTCTGGATATCTTCTTTTTAACTTTTCGTTTCATTCTTCTATTTTTCTACCTTCGACAATTCAACACAGAACTTTGTCTAGTGCGTGTTTGTATTGTTAGATTTTGGTTTGCTGTTTTGTTCAATGTTTTTGTTCTGTTCTTTTGTAAGGAACATTGATACAAACTACTACTTCTAAGCAGATTTTTTTTATTATTTTAAAGTCGTGGTAACCAATCTTTTTACCTTGCTTCAAAGAAAGAAAGGAGTTCGCTTAATGTTTTATTTAACATCGATTATACGTAATATGCTTGACTGAATTGGATAAACGTTACTCGTATTGAATGGACGACGAGTGTAATTCCACATCCGGCTAAAGGACGAAAGTTGGACAATAATTTATTTGTCAATGGTTCTAGACAGAAAATGTCTGTTTCAACAACATCCGAGGGGAAAAACGGCGATACAAGTATTCCAATGAAAGAATTGTGTTGTTGCAATGCTCACGGCATTAAGCGTTAGCCATGTGTTTCTCTTGCTGGAATTATGTGGAAAGAACCAGCCCCTTCATCGCCAATGTCCACTTTATCTCTCCAACATTATTAGTGGTGTCTGCTTCGAAACAACTGGTTCCAAGTGTGTAATAATAATCAACGCCTGATTCCGCTCGGATGAGGCTTTCAAGTTACTGCATCTACTGGTGAACCAGCAGTACATACCAGGTTTATTTGCATCAGTGTCTCGCGTGGGCAGTAATCTATAGGCTGATAAGTTATGTATCGAGCTGACGTCTGTGCAGCGTCTGTCTGTTGAAGAGCCTGCAAAATTACCAATGCTGAGTTGAATCGACCGGAACGTGCTAGATCAAACTGGCGGTGGATAGGCAAACTGGCCAGCTAAGCATGATCGATTTGATCTATTTTTAATGGAGCACGACCGTTATAACTGATTTAGACGCTGCCCTAATTCATCTTCAGAGCTGTGTAGGAACTCAAACATGTTGATTTTAAACAACGCCCTTCATTGTTTAGTGAGAGGGAAAAATTTAAACGTGTTAAATTTTTACATTTCACGTCTGCTTGTGTCTGGTTGTGTTGTCTTCTCTGGGTAAAACGCTATGATGCGGTATTTATGTGCAAACTCGCAAATATGTTTTAATTTCTCTTCTTTTTCGACGATTATGTTGTAATGGCGGATAGTTCGCACGAAATTTAAGGAAGATATTGTGTCTGAAGCGGAAATAGTATTTATGTTTCGATATTTTTTACTTAGAAATAGATAATGGTTTGTAATTAACTAAATTGCTTGAAAAAAGACTTACATGAGGTATTGATTGCAAGCATTATGAAAACTCATAAATATAAATAGATATTAGTATGCTATTGATGTAAATGATGTAAAAACTATGCTCAATTTGGTTGAATTTTTTGCATATGCGTTTCATCACCAACATAACAATTTTTTTTTCGCTCTAAATTTCGAAACCTTATGTTTGCCTATATCTCCAAATAACATTTGATTTGACCTAAATATTGCATACGCGCTTCTACACCATATATGGTGAAGTATAAGCTTCCTGATTCGGATTAGAAGGAGGCAATGATACATTCTATCATAGAATATTCACTCAAGTATAAAATAGTCGTCCAAATTAATTCAAACTTAATCACCTACAAACAAAAGAGGAGGGCCAGATTAGGGATTTTCAAATGCCAAAACCAACGTCATGCATCCTAAGGTTGGACCAATGTATTACTTTTCCTTACTGCTATGTAAAGGGATTGATATGACAGTTTGTTTTACTTATTCAATGTAGCGAAAGATTAGGTAAAAAGATATCGCCATTATGTCTTCTTTTTGGTTTGGTAACCGTATATGCAGCTGGTTCAAAAGCTATTTGGAAAAAGGTTGACCTAGTAACATAACGCCCACAGTTGTTGTAACGCAGTCTAACCATACCCACTGCGTGTTCCGTTCCAATCTGATTGTGATCTGTTATACTCATCGCTTATACTTTTTCTTTTGAGGAGTGAGAGGTTTTCATTGCTACGTCGTAGTACACTGTCGTATGAATGGGTCGAAAGCGCATGCCATATTGCTTCATTTTAATGCTATACTTCAAAATTTTCCCTATCTGCTCGAATAAATACGGCATCGTAGACAGTGGTTTTTTCTCCGATTCACTTTGTGGCCGCTTGCAATTTGATTCTGCTAAGTTGATGAACTGTCGGAAATCGCGATGACAGACTACGGCAGCGATTTTTTGTATCCTCTTCCATATTAGCGCTCGTTGAATCCCGTTTATTTTTTCGTGCATCTTGTGTTTTATTCTCCATAACGGCGATAGTTGTGGTTATGGTGATGAGGCCTTGAGAGGAAAAACATTGGAACTGTAATTGAAGAAGAGATTGTGATACCGTCAGGTGAAAACGGTCAGCCAACGTTACGGAACGGTAGGTGGCATTGGATAGCCGTGGAAGATGCAAAGAGAATGTGCAACGTGACATCGATTGCAGTTCCCGTTTTTTTATATGCATTTGAGTGTAACAGGTGAAAGCCTCCGTCACATGGGCTAGAACTGACTTTCGGGAAATACGTATAAAAAGCTCAAAGAATATAATAGACGATTTGGGCAAAAAAAAAGGAACAACAAATAATTGAAATGCGTCTCATTAAGCGGAAATTTAATGGAAGCCGAGTAAGCATTCACTTTGAATTCTACGGTAAGATATATTGTTATGGTAAACATCGTTTTGAAAAACTATAGTTGCTTTATTTCTGCTCTTCTGATTCATTAAACGGTGTATTAAAATAGGAGAATGTAAAATCACTTAAACTGATCTTACATTCCGCTATTAGCTGCATACGGTATCTATGACTTTTTCTCATCTAATTATAAACTCAAAGCTATATATTTCAACAATCATTTGTGACACGGAACCAAATTTTTATAACGGCTAGTATGGATAATTTTAACTATTTTTACTTAATTTTTACTTCAACCAATAATTACATCTTCTTTTACTTGTACTTATATTTTTTATAATTACAATAACGTACACAATAATAATACTTCTGCGGGGGGATTTGTAAAGTTAATGATAGTGGAAGTGAATTTGAGGCAATTAAGGTTGTTTGAAGAGATTGCTTATTTGAACACTCACTATATTTTTTACCAATATTGTAATCGTATGAAATAAAACCATTTTGGATCCGTACCATTTTAGAACTATGACTGCGAGCATTCATGTTTATGTAGCATTTCGACTGTCAGCTAATTTTCTGTGTTTTTCGTATTGTCCCGCTGAGCATTTCGTGTACTGGGCGAAGATTTCTATTATTTACATGTACCAGCTATTTGCGGTAACATCGTTTATTGGAAAACACGCACTCATTCCATGATGGTTTCTCGGGTGTGTTTTGGATGGTAATTTTAGCTATCGTTCAACTTTGGGCTCCACAAGAGCGTCTTTGCTATGGCTTCTGGGTGGCGTTTATTGCAGTACACAGATACACGCACGTCAAGAAGGCGAGTGCGCGAGCATAGCACCCTCCACTGTTAATACCACCGCCTCATATCATGATTCGACTGGCCGTTTCGAAATTGAGCAGTGGAAGAAATTCATCTTTAATGTGACGATATGATACTGGCTCCAACTAACGCCTCTTTTCCTCCTGAGGATGCAATGGATGACGCAATCTTCTGACAGCGATTATGAAGTAGCAATGGGGGAGGGAGAGGGGGGGGGGGGGTAAAATAGAGCTAAGGTTTCATTGCCAAATCAAAGGTAAGCGGAGAACATGGAACCGCGTTATAATGTTGTTAGAAAAAGAGAATGCATTGTTTCTCATCTGATAGATAAATTGTGACTTACAACAAGAGATTTCGTTGATGACGTTTAGCATGTTGAATTGTTCAATAATACCTGCTTCGTTATCATTAGAAAATCAAACAAAACATTTTCTGCGAGACTTTGCTCGACTTTATGGCGATTTGATGATCAATAATGCGAATTTAGGAAGGTTTCATGCAAGTTATGTATGTTGCGTCACTTATTCTCGTGTATTCGATCGAATAAAACGTTTGTTTTTAATTAAAAGCTTTCTACAAATGAGCAGTACTTTTTCTACGCAGCTTATTATAATGACATATGCAATTAATGCATTATTTTTATCATGAACAGAAATATTCCATAAATCTTTAATTCGTTTTGTGAGTTTCAAAGAAACTAATTGTTTCCTTTAATGTTATTTAAAAAAAAATATATATATATATATATATATATATATATATATATATATATATATATATATATATATATATATATATATATATATATATATATATATATTTCATTTAATATTATGAGTGATTTTCCAAATGTAGTTCAAGGGTTATTTCAACATAATCAAAGATTACTTTGCATTTTTCCAAAAATTCTTAGCCTTGCGTGCGCGAAATTACATTAAAATCTAAAAAAATCAAACGCATCGTAGTTATGACGCAATCAATCTGATTTATCAAAAAAAATCCCTAGTATCTTAGACGCAATTCTTCTGTGTTTTTTTTCGATTCCATTCCCGAACCTTCTTTTGTCTACGGAATGAAAATGGACGGAGTGTAAAAATAGCACACTGTGAGGGCGAACAGCAACGGTAAGGGCTTGTTCCACCGACCTACTCTAAAAATAGATGGTCAAAACTGGCTTCTTGTTTAGCTATCGTGGTGAAATGAAATTGGTTGAATGTTTTCGATTGCTTTTAATGCTACAGAGTGAGTGGTGGATGAGGTATTGCTATTATGCATGTTTCGCGAAGATTAAATTTTATTTTCGTTGCCCATAAAGTACCACTAATTTTTCATTCTGATTATTTGATGCGCATACAAACAGGGATACACTTCTAATCATAAGGCAGCTGATAATAGCTCAAAGTGAATGCTTAATTTTTTTTTTTACTTCGTTTTAAATCTCATGTTGCTGTTCGGGACTCTAACCGACACGCGACTCCCAACACGAACACTGTAGGCAGTGACATAATCCCGCCATCACCGGTACACCACGCACCGGTCAAATCTACGTACCGCTTCACCACGTCAATGAAGAGGCGAATGTAGCCACGTTGGCTCAAAGTCTCTTATAAAAATAACAAAAAAAGCTTCATCACGTCTTTAGGTTTGAGATAGAATTGTGCCCACACCTTTGGAATTGTTAGTTCTAAATTCGATGCATGCCTCCGTTGTAGAATCGTCGCCCTTAAATAACCATCGTCTTCACATTACGCTGCGAACGATCGAATACAGTAATTTGTAGGGAATTGCTGATGTAATTTTATCGCGCACGATTGATCAACCGATCGGTGGAATGTTCGGATGTGCCCTTCCTGAATTGCAAGTGATTAATGGATGATGTTTAAGAAGTGTCGATTAAACGATCGTCTTTGTTCTGACCGATTTTGTGTTCGTATCTATTATTATGCCGTGTGAAGTATTTCGATGTATTTTAGTATTATTAGTTTTTTCAATGTGAAATCCTTTACAAACTGCGATTTGGATCATTTTCACACACCAGAAGCTCCAATTTAGTGGATGTAAATGCTGATATTTCATTTCGTTGCTTATTACTTGTAGGGTTTTGACAGCTCATAGTATAATATATTGGTTTACACTATGCTATTGGTTTATACTATACTATACTATGCTATGTCAACAGTGTATAGTGAATGAGGTGAATGTTTAAAAAGAAAAGCGTTTTTGTGCGTATGCTTGTCCTTGTCGCATATGCGCTAGTTAAAATTGTTCGGCAAAGATCATCACCGTGAATGTCGTGTTACAATCAAAACCGTCCATTCGATGAATACACTTGTTCAGCCGGAATAAAATTAGTGCTTCTGGGAAATGCTACGACTGCAGTTTTTAATACTATTCGAACTGTTTACGTGTCATTGAATCAAGTGTGATAATTGATATTCTACGAGAGAGCAATTCTTGTAGCGGCGCAGTAGTTCGTTCCAATGTACACGATTCCTAATGCTTGAGTGAGTGGTTATATCGAAGTTTGCCTATAGTGTGCTGCAATAGCATTAACCCCACGAGTCCTGTGCCGTATAGTGTCATAAAAATTGCGACAAACGATAGGAGCAAGCTACGCATTTCCGTTGTATCTTACCCATAGCGTATGAAGTGTATTGCCGTGTTGACGAGTGCACACTTACCGGAAAAGTCGTACAGACTGTGTTGTGGGCTTGTGGGTGTGAGTGAATGGTGATGGAAATTGATGGTTGTATTAGGCGTGTGCCCTGAAATTCAGTAGAAAAGTCGAAAAAAGTAATGAAAATTTGGTGAGCCGTATTGGTGCTTTTGTTCTATTTTGTTGAGTTCGTTTCTTTAATTTTCAAAGCAGATAAGTTCAAAATTTCAACTGAGAACTCGCCCTCTCCTTCCCTCCTACTCCTCTTACATCAGTGGGTGCGTTAAGTATAAAATATTTTGTTTGGTTTGTGATTATTTCTGAAATTATTTCCGCGCACATGTGAAGGGTGCAAAAGAAGAATATTGGCCGAAGGCTGTAAATTTGTCCTTATCACGACGTTCCTCGTCGAATCCGCCATTCCGGTGCCAATAGCAACAAGGATAATAGATCGTTAAATAGCGTACGAAAGCTCCTGACCTCCTCAGCATGGACATTGCAATGGATCGCAGCGGAGGGGATGCCGGGGTCGCCACCTTCGGTACCTTGTTTCAACACATCGTCAACGAGATGAAGGTAGGTGGTTGCCGCATGTTATTCAGCCGCCAAGATTATGGCTTCATTAATCGAGAAATGTAATGGAACAAACGAACGGAATTTAGGACCTTGCATGTCCTTTTGTGGATTTTTTATGGTTGCTTGCTCCTTTTCCAGGATCGGTTGTATCAATTTTGGTTACTTGCTTTGTATGCAACATTTATTGCATTGTTTCGTTGTCTATTTTTTTCTGTTATGTGAAGAGGGGAGAGATTAAATCATAAGCGTTTAATTTCGGCGCATAATTCGACTGCGTAATTTATTTTCTCCAATTGAATGTCTATAAAGAAATAAATTAGTCAATTGTTTATGATTTAAGTTACTTTTTCAATATTCTGGCATAACAAATTCTATATTTTGTGTTTTAATCTTACACGTTATCTCGTTATTTGTGTGTTATCATGTCCGTTGATTCGTTGAATTGCCTAAATAAATAAAACAAAGTGAAATATAACAAGAACGGCATATCGTTTTATACAATTCAATTACTTTCTTCCTCGTAATACGTTCTGAAATGGTCTCGTTTGTAAGAGATTGCGTTTGCTCAATATTTGTTCTTTTTTCCACTTCCTGCCATTTATGTTGGCCACGTGTACAGCTGAAATACATCATAAACTTACCTTATTTCAATCCGACCAAATTATAGTCTTTGTATTTTGTATTGTTTGTCACAAAACGCCATTTAATTAATTAAGGAGATTACCGAGCCGAAGATCATAATGCACATTTCTTAACATTTTGTTCCCGGCCTCTCTGGACGCTTGGTGCTTGAATAGGTAAGCAAGCGTTTCGAAATCTTACTCACTCATGTAGAGTATAGCAGTGTACCCATTTATATTTTCTAGTTTTTTTTAAATTTTTTAGGCGCTCTCATCTAATATGAGAAAATCGATGCATTATCGAAGCTTATCAGAGTCATTCAACGCAGTAAACGTTTGTGTAACGAAAATTACGTTTATCATTAATCTTTGTTTACTACTCGTCTCGTTTACTTCTCGCCTTTTTGGTGTTACAAAGATAAACAGGCGGATCGGATGAATCAATCTAAACCTTCTTTCATCATGCTGATTTTCGGAGGGCTTTTCGGAGATGCATGACAACTCAAACCGATTCATCAATCAGTTGCGTTCGTGTATCACGCCGCTTTGTTTCCATTTATGTTTTATTCTTCTTTTTAATTCGAAGAAATCTCATGCATATGTGCTCGAAACAAAAATAAAGCTTAGTGGCACGTGAGCACTGCAAAACGGTTACTCCTCATACACGGTTACCATAAAACCGAACTGGTATCGTCATCAGCTTTTACATGATCAATGAAGCGACGACTGGTGCATTGTATTCATGCTCCGAGCAGAATATACAGTGATGGGAATACACAAATGGTCGTGGTTGAAGATTCAATGCTTGCGAAGACAGTTGTGAATTATGGCTCTCCTCCGGAAAGCTTCGATTATTGATCGTTTCCTCGATTCGCCTATACATACATTTGATTCGATGTCGTTCATTCGTTCGTGCGAAGCTAGATGAAATTTTGCCATTCAATTCTGTGATTGGATTGATGATCCTGGTCAATTTTGCGTTCAAAATTATTTTCATTTCTCGTATCGTATAGAATCACCAATTTATTGCTTCTCGATTGACATTTTATTTTTTTCACGTATTGTATTTTTTTATACAGCCTGACTTGGATGACAATAAGATGAAACCTCACTATAATAAAAACAGTGCAACACTTTCCGAAAGAAATAAATGATTCGTCTTTTAAAATAATTTGATACCTTTTACGTTTTAGTCCTTTAGGCGTAATTTGGACAAAGAAATAAAAATTCTATCACCTTTTTTTATCTGGAGCTAGAAATACTAGTCTTCTCTTCGAGTTTCGATCTCTCCAGTCATCGACCCGTTTCCCCATCGACTCACGAGAGCATTCACACTACCTTTGCTCGACATTCACTTCTTAGCCAATCCAAATTGTCTTGGTCCACCCGTTCTATCACCAATTTAAAATTGCTATGAATTAAAAGTTGGCAAAAAACATATTTTTAACCGTTTTATATATTTATACAACCGGAATATATATGTTAAGACAATCACGAATTTACGAGAATACGACATGTTTCATTGTGATAAATTACTTTGATTATCTTGTTCTATTGTATTTTGTTAAACATCAAACTCGAAAAAACTAGTCGTTTAAGCGAACAAGTCTTAATCCAGAATTGTCTTGAGCTGTTGGTATATGTTCACTTGTCGTATAACGAATTTCTGCTGAAGGAGAGTGGTAGAAATCAGAGGTGTTGCACCAGCATAAATGATGCAAAAGGAAGTAGTAGGAAGGTAGGAATGCTAGTGTACGGGGTTAGGGAAGAAGCGTAAGTCGCTATGATCGAAATGAAGAAGAAATAAATCTCGGCATTCAGCGAAGTTGTGTTATGAAGCAACAAAGCTGAGAAGGTGGATAGACTTATCTGAGTAAGAAGCCGTAATGGATTGGCGGAAAAGTTCCTAAAGGAAGGTATTATGCATCTGGTTTTCTTCAGCATCATATTGTTGGGCACGTAACATTGTATAACATCAAAGGTTTACTGTGTGAAGTTTAATATTTTACCACATATACAAGGCAGAAGTGTATATAATTGAGAGTTATTTTCTGATCATTAAGACACTCATAAAATCATAAGACACTTTAAAAATAAACCACTAGATTACAGGCATCATCATGTCATAGAAGTAAATTAATAATTTATTTAATCTAATTTATTAATATAATTCAATAGATATTTAAATGTGAAGAAATAAATGCTCCTAGTAAATTGTTCTGTTAGGCGAAAGAAGGTTTGTTATACATGCAGCATCTGTTTTTGACCGCAGTCATGCTGCAAACGTGTGCAACAAAACAGTGAAAATCTTACGGGGATTTGACAAATAAAAAAGTTGTACTGAAAAATAATACAATAAAATCCTTTTCTCTAGATAGCGATTGAATCTCTTCGTAATCGTTTACGAGCGCCAAGAAATCTCGCTTCCATCTCACTGATTTTCACAAATTCTGTTTAATTCTTACTTTTTTGTTATGCTTTGCTTTCATCATATATGCTAATAGTGCACAGTTGTTATGATGAAGATTTGGAAAGGAAAATGATAGGGGGGGAGTGATAGATGTCCACGTTAAGCTGAAATTGAGCTTTGATTTGTGTTTGCTTCAATTATTAAGAAAAAGCTAAAATTGTTCCGTAATATTACATCATCTTGCTATAATGATGCAATTTTTAGCCTTGTTCATCATTATAGCCTTTATGTATTAAAATTACACTTTCAGTTCAACATTTTTATTTGCAACAGCTAGATCATTTATGCCATTAATTATGATAAGATTGTTGTATTAATAGGGGTCTAATATTTTCATGTTATGTCTTTTTTGTTTGCATTTGTTGATAGATTCAATGAAGAATTTATTAATTTATAAATTTACGTAATAAAAATGCGTAAAATTTCAACGCATATTCTCAATATACACTTAACGCCAATGTGTAACGTATATAGTGGATATATCGAGCTGTTTGATGTTTTACGACGGATTTATTTGTTTCATCGCGCTAGCTTCGTCACTACACGACTAGCATTTAGGGCTGTGGCGACGTTAAATATCGTCGGCTCGACCGTCGAGCCGACGTTTCGTATCGTCGCCTCGACCGTCGCGTCGACGTCGAGATGCAGTAAAAAGTCGACGTTTCATGAGGATGTTGCCTAGCATGTGTTGCAAATCAATGGCGCTCGCGTAAAATTGAGTGATCATGAAATAAAAAAAAATCCATGTGGAAGGAAGCTCAGGCCCCCGCCCGTACGCTCTGCTCTCGTTATTTTCGCTTCAAGTTCTTCTTGACCGTGTGGCCGCGAGTGCATGTTGGAGTGGAACATTAGCTCTGAGTGTTCTAAGTGTCGAAACGATTCTCCCCCCTATGCTCTTATTCGTTCTGTTTAGGGTCTTTGTTGTGCTTGGCTGCCTTGCTTTTTCTGCCTCTCTTCCTTTTCTTTGCAAATTTGAATTATTTCGGGTCGAATTAGAGAGGGGAGAAGTTGGAACTGATGAGATGAAGTTTTGTCTTGAAATGATTGAGCGTCGAAAATTTACCGATTCAGCCGTCGAGTCTCATATTATGTGCCCCGTTGCTAACGGTTGACTTTCTTTCTTTTAAGGCCAAATTATGACGCCGATTAAAATATATTTTGAGATCGCTGAGAACCCCATATTACCCATAACGTGAAACTGACTTGAATTTGCCTAGCAAAATACCGTCTCGCAAGTTTGTTTCTGATCTGCACCATTATTTCACGTTCATGGTCGGCACATCACAATCAAAAAGACAGATATTTTTAGTGGATTTAAAAAAATGATTAGGGTATTTGGCGCTAAGTGTGCTTGGATTAAACTTCTTACACACTAAATTATATCTTTCGAGCAAATGTGTAGGAACCATCAAGAGATATGAGCGTAAATATTTCAGTCAAAATCATATGTTTTTGACAATATAAAAAACTAATCTTTCAACAGTCGATATTATTTATATGAAAGTAGAAAAAAACATTGAACATAATTACGGACTTTAACTCAACCTTACAAAAGCGTTATCCATATCTGGCTGGTTTGCAGGGAAGGACTTCCGTTTCCCATGTTTAGGTGATGGAGCTCGGTAGGTAATATATCGATCGGTAATAAATACGTTGGTAATATCCATCGATCCCCCGATATCGTGATTCCCATCGTCAACCAATCATTCATTCCTTATCATTCCGCATACTTTCAATTGTACTGGATTTGCTTCTTCGGTGTTTATCATAAACAGAATTCCTTCGCTAAGGGTAAAACCAATCCAATAGCTTTCTGATCGAAGCGATTGGCTAATTGTACGAATTGCTGTATCTTTTACCAGAAAGCCTACCCTTGGTTATGAGTAAATTCAATACCATATTTTGTTAATATAAACAAGCACCTGAATCGTTATGAAAATGTGCTTTGCAAACCAATCGTAGAAACAATTGCCGGTCTATGCTTTAAATTGAAGTCAATGAATAGAATTTCGCATGCATGGCATCTTATGAATGCATCTCTCCTATAGGAAAAGCTATCGTAAACGTAATTTAGACAATTTCGCGACGATTACAAAATTGATAACATAAATTGTCCCATACGGTTTTCCCTCCGATTTTCTTCTACTGTGTGATTTGCTTAAATGGTTGAACCATTTTGTTGAGGCATCGGAAAGGGTTAAACTTATTTTGAAATTATTAATTTATTAAGAATGGGAAACCCCTAATTGAAATTCGCTAAATATAAGCGATCGCTACAAACTTCTAGCCGTTGTTCCACGGACATTCCGTTCTGATAATAACATTGAGTGATTGAGCTACGTTAGGGCCGCTCAGTACGGGTTTGAAGCTCAAGACGAGTGCGGAGATAGTTTTGGTACAGACAGAACGGAACAAAAACTCGTGACGACCCCGGCCGATACGAGTGACAAGAAAAATGAGCTAGTTTGTGGGAGCTGTGTGGAGCGGGGTGTTGAGCGGTACGCGCGGTGCTCACGACGATAGCAAACACACCCATGCACAACGCTACGGATTGGAAATTTGTATGGATCGAAGAGGTGACAAGCTCATGAAACGTCGAGACGAACGATACATCCCAAATTTTGCTTGTAGTGAATGAAAGCGTTGCTTATACAGCACTGCATTCCCCGGTAGCAAAATCGGGCCAAGTTGCGCCTTATCGGGAGATAAACGGGCTGCCCAATTAATCTCCCGACGGAAGTAATTTTGCACCCTTAACGGGAGATACATTGATGTGTTGCGCAGCACCCTTGTGACATTTTGTTTTGTATTTACAAGCCGTTTGTGATATCTCAACATATATGAAAATAATAGACCCATTTTTTACGAATAAACTTATTTTATTTATATTAACATATATCTTACATGATTTTAAAACGTCTCACCCACCGGTAAAGCCATGATCTGTAATTATAAAACAAATTGCGTTAGTTAAAACTGCGCTAGTAATATTATTCACCACACTTACCGCACTCTTCTTCTTCGTGTTCTTCTTCCTCGCTTGTTGAGGTTCGGATCACCGGCATTTCAGCTTTTTCATGGAATAAGGCGTATGGAAGTGCCTCCTGCGTGTATTCTTTGCTCCTTCGATTGCAGGATCTACAAAGTACACACGAAAAGAAACAATATCAATTATTTGATGGTTTCACTTCACAGTAAGCACGGAATATAAACTTATCTTATTTAGATTCTTTCGATCCATTTCACGATCCCGTTCGTGTCGTTCGTTGATTTTGGATCTTCCGTTGAATGAATTGAATCCATACAGCTGTGATTATCTGAAAATAATAAGTAAATTTAAACAACCAACTTCATTTGCGCAGGCTCATATGGTTAAACTCACCCGAACGCCTTGGTGGAATATATCGCGGATTTTCGCACGAACTTCGTTAACCGCAAGCTGCAAACTATATCTATCACTTCGAAATAGTTTTTTTAAGCATTGCACTAGTTTGCACATTATGAAAAGCAACTATTATTTATAAAATTGCTTTTATTTCGGACAACTATTTCACGGTGCACTTGCCCAGCTGCAGTTTGTTTACAAACTTCTTGTTCTTCTTCAAAAATATGAAGTTTCAATTTCGTGCACTCATGGGCAGCTTATTGGACATTTTAACCTAAATGATACATAAACTAGCTTGTTCAATAAATAGTACAAATCTCTATTAATTTACAATGATAGGTTTTCTAAAATTCAAACATATAATAAACTTTTGTTGTTGCTGGAAGAAACTCCTGAAAACATCGATTTTCATATTTATTTTTTACAAAATGCAAAGAGCTTTTGATATATGATCGTTTGTTTGACCACTATTCATAAATCGCTTCTGATCAGCGATTTGGCCCATGTGTTTACACGCCCAAGTTCACTTCAAAATCGGCAATTTTCAGAATCATTTCAAACTTGGAAAGCAATCAGTGCTCTTATTTTGAAGTCTTAGGAATAGTTTTGTTGTTAGACTATTCGTGAAGAAAGTAAATTAGTATTCACTGCTTTGGGCGATATAATATACTCACTTACCAAGCAAAAAATCAATTAAAAATACGGATGGATTTCGCGCACACGCTGCTTTCGATTTTCTCGAGACGTGGGGATAGAAGATAACGTATGCCAGTGTGATGGGATAAGTTAAAGTTTGAAATGAGTTTGCTATCAAATGAAGTAAAGCTTAAATATTTATTATTTCTCAGCGCCCAACAGTGTTGAGGAGATTTTACCCAATTTCAAGGCGAGTTCGTGTCGATCGATGCCAATTGATTCTGAGCCATGCGTTTCGACTGGATTTGGCCCAAACGTTTCAGAAATATTAAGAAAACTAGCTTGCTGAAAGGAACAACCCATCTTTAATGAACTCACGCATCTATTATGCTCGGAATTAAAGGGAGAATGTAACAAGTAATGCTTGGGGATCGAAGAAATAAACATATGTTCTAACAATCTTTTTCTTCTTTAAAAGGAATATTCGGTTAAAAGAAAAGTTCATTTTGGATAAGTTTCTTACAAATATATAGAATATATAATAAATATATCAAGTGGACATCCAGTTCTCTATATTAAAACCAATTTTACAACCATCAATTCGATAACGCGTTCTCATCCAGCACGCTCGGTAACGGTTTTCTGTTGCTTAGAACTTAGACTCCAGCGGCAGTTTCGAGCAACTTCAAGAAAAACGCAAACACCCAGAAAAATACACATCAATTTCAGCGCAAGCATCGAGCGACTTCAAGAAAAACGCAAACACCCAGAAAAATACACCAAAAGTCTTAAGACTTTTCCTCTTCGGGGCCTCGAGTCTCACGACTTGGTCGATTTTGTATGGGCGCAACAGAATGTATCTCCCAATAAGCATGTCACTGCTACCGGGGTTATGCGATAGTAGCTTCCGTTGCTCTCATTTTCCACATTTCTTTCCTTGTCTTACCTCGTTTCATTTCTCTCCAATCTTTCAATTCCTTTTAAACCTTCTCAGCAATCAAAGCTTCCGAATTTTCGGTTATGCAACTATACTTGCCACTGCCTATACGTGTTAACTAGCAAATGAACATGATGTCTGGAGGATGGAAGCATGTTCTTGAGAATACAGTCTTGTTTATTCATTGCCGCCTTTCAAGGTCTCCTTCGAGAGTGTTTAAATTTGTCTTGTTTCTCTATGAACTAATGGATTGCTTTATTCCAACGGTTGCTTTGATTTCTCATATTTTTACACTGCTGTTCCGGATGAGAAGGACTGCACGATGTTATATGCTCCTACTACTGAAGTTATCTCTTATTTTTTTCTTTTCCATTTGGATGGCTCTTCCATTCTCTCCCAAGATGGCAGCCACAGAAAATTGAAGTGTAATAACGGTATAGTAAACTGCAGTAGAACCACATCGGTTGGTATTTTCTTTTCCTATCCACGAAGCGACACGTAACAAACCCGATGGTTGGATCAAGTGGAGCAAGAGCTGCAGCATACCATGCCAGTACTGCTTTTTCAATTATAACCAAAAAAATTATGACCATAAACGAATATAAAAATACGTTTATTTTACCGTATCCGGGCATAGAAACGTAATTTCTTCGTTTTTCAAATTTCTTTTGAATTTCAAATAAATTTCATAATAGTAACATTTTAAATAAATTAATATATATATATATATATATATATATATATATATATATATATATGTATATATATATATATATATATATATATATATATATATATATATATATATATATATATATATATATATATATATATATATATATATATATATATATATATGTATATATATATATATATATATATATATATATATATATATATATATATATATATATATATATATCTATACACTCAAAACTCAGGTGCCGTCTTCGGTGTGGGCGAGTTGGACTTGATACACTCGGCACGAATCAGTCGGGTGTTCAGTGGGTGTTGTTTCCAGCTATTCGGGCAAACGTGTGGGTAAATTCTTCTACGGGATTACATAACTCATTTCCGACCACGCGAGCACCGTCCTTCCAAGATGATCGTGTTTATCGAAAAAAAAAATGGTCAGATACGAGTTTAAAAATTAAGTCCACTTACAAAATATGTTGACCAGGCATGGCCGCTATCATTGTAAGTTTGTTAATTGGCTTTTTTATTCAATGATACATCATGCATATTTATAAATTTAGTTGCGTCTGAAATGTGCAGTAAATTTTTATTTTTGCTTAATAAAATGTTTAGTAAATTATTTAATTATTGATTCTTATTTTGCTATAAAGTAATTGAATAAATTTTGAAAATGAATTAAAAAACTAGCATGTTCGAAGTTGATAATTAAGAACTTTATATCAGTTTTATTTTTCTCAGTTGCTCCAGATATTATTCGTTTCCAGATACTTGTCGATTCGTCGCATGATCGTTTAAGTTGCGAACATACAATCAGCAATGGTTCAATAACGATCTCAAGGTGTTGATAACTAAATTGCTCTCCAATATAATATTCACCAGCGCGACCACCGAGTCCTCTGTTTTCCGCCCACATTTGCCTTGTTGCTTCTTCTTCAACCTTCAATCAATTCTTCACCATTCTTTGAAGCTTTGCATCCGTAGCACACAAAAATGGCGCTTGACGTGGTTTCAATTTACAATACCCAAAAGCCTCTCAGTGACAGAAAATATGTAAATTTCATCACACTAGTGACGGTATGGTTGAACGCTCGTACGGTGTATGAGGTGGAATTTGGGATGTTTGGAAACGATCGCTTACGGGTGTGCTTAAAACGCCCACCAATTCCGTGTACACCGCTCTATATTTGCGAAATTATGCTGCTCCGTGGCGAGACTTTTTCATCTACGATCCCGGGCAACGATATATGTCGAGTTACGCAACACTTGCAGACAATAAAAGCCAATGATACTAAAGGTAATATTTGTAACCCATTACGGTGGTGCTGTGAGATCGACGGGATCGTCAACGTAGGATCGAAGTGACGAAAGGTTTATTTTAGTTTTGGTGGGGAACACTCGAACACATGTTTGTGATGTTAAAGATATAAATCGACGATGTGTCAAGAATCTTTGCTCTGGGAAATATATATATATATATATATATATATATATATATATATATATATATATATATATATATATATATATACATATATATATATATATATATATATATATATATATATATATATATATATATATATATATATATATATATATATATCGGAGTTCATTATTGCCATAACTGGATAGGTACTACTTGCTGCTGGTTCACAATCAATCGACGCTCTACTTGCCTCATGTTTCAACGGTTTACAGTACAGGAAATAATTAGTTTTCGCACGCCACGCTCCCCCTCAATTCGGAAACGTGTTCCAACTTTGGACGACGTGTAATACATGCCTGAGCGATGATTATTCTCTCTTTACTCCATGTCCACGTGCCCTCGATAGCAAAGTAGATCCAGTGGTAGGGAAAACTGCCAAGATCATCGTGACAAAATGAAGCAGAACGAGCATGTATATGTTGGTATAGTTTGTTTTGTGAATTGACTGCTGCTTTTCTGGGCTATCTGCAGATTCTCAGCTGACGTCCCATACTCAATCCATCCCTTTTCTATTCTGGAATAGGCTGAAGCTTACAAACTTTTCCAGGGGCTATTAAATATCCATAAAGCGTTCCTTTCCATTTGCATCTCTTTATCTTTCCATCTCTCTTTCTCTTTGTGTTTATTTTTCCCCGATTTCGTATTTTTTCGTTCTATCTTCTATATTTCCTATGTTTATAAAGATAACTTCTTTATAAGGAAGGACGCCATGATACCAACACAAAACCGGAAGAGCATAATTGACGTTAGCCTCTCAGGCGAGATGCGTCAAAAGCACGCGCTTCCCATGTGGTAGAAAAATTCATCTCTCACGAGGAACCAAAGCATTCGTTCGTTCGTGACCTTTTCCGTTTCGTGGTTGTGTTGAAACGAAACGGCAGCATAGCCGAAAGGGAAGGGTAGGAGTTAGAGGGAAATATGTTGGTTGCGGAAATGGTAGTGACCTACAAATAAAATACAAATAAATCACTTCTGAATTTAATCCTAATAATTTCCAGAATTTTAATGAAATTTACATGATCAAATATTGAAATAAAATGAAATGCGTCATAAAATGAAATGAGAGTCATCAGAACAAGATAGTATTTCATCGTTCAATCGTTCTTTACGGGCAAGAATAAAAATTGTTCAGTGTCTTTGGTATAGAATTTTATAGCCATTTTTTTTACTTTTTTATATGAGCCATTGATTGCAAAGCTATCAAACAATGCACATGCACGTATTATTGCCCATAAATCAGTTTGTGAAATGGCAGTTTTCTCTCTGTAACTGTCTCTCTCTCTCTTTCTTTCTCTCTTTCCCTCTCTCTCTCTCTCTCTCTTTCTCTCTCTCTCTCTCTCTCTCTCTTTCGCATCTAGGATAGAAGGTTATCAAACCAACGCCTCTGGCGTACAGTTGTTCAGAATTCTTTTCTTTAGTCTAAATAATCGCCAAGTTCAATCATGGTGACATGTTTCAACCATGTTCACTTTTCACCCAGGTTCATACCTTTTTAAGTACGTATGTGAAATTTGGCTTTGGAATGATAGTCTGGACTAGTCAAGAGGCTCTCGTATCTGATCGCTAAGTCATGATTAGTCAACTGACACGCAATCGGCTTCATCGAAAGGCAACAGTAGTTCCCTCATATTGAGGTTATATTATGCCGATGGTAGAAACATCTCACTCATCATCACCGTCGTTAGCTTTGTTTCCATCCCAAGTAACCCTAGCCCTCGAGGTTTACTGGGTGAGGAAGATGTGAAAACGGAAACTTGTTTCAGTAGTTTCATACCTCTCACTGAGTAAAATAGCTGTATGCGAATGTTGACAGGTTCTTTCTCCAAGTAACAGCTGATAACTTTGATGTGAGTGGAGAATTTGCAAGAGCGTAACGATCGTAACCATCAAGACATCAACTATCAAAGATGGTGGACACAGAATTTTACGAGGTTGTTCTTTATGCGAAATCGTCTATTTTTCTTCGCAGGTAGCTTCTAATCATGAAAAAAACTGTTCTTTTGGTGTCAACAAACACGCAGAAAAAATACCTCCTTGAATCCTCACCAAAGTTTGTACTTTGAAATTAAATATTGACGTAATTTATATTTGCGAAATCAAAGTAATACGGTACGGTACGATCTGGCCTGGCCGTATTTAGATTTGAATGATTTTTTGTGAGCTGAAAGGCATTTCCTCCCAACAGCCGCAGATAGCCTTATCCCGGGCTGACTCGGTTAAAATTGGCACTACTGATTGAGTGCATTTTTTCGTTAGAGTTATTAGGATTCATGCGATGGTTTAATTGTTTATTACTGCCACTATTAATGCGAAGTGCTGGATTATGGAAGACGCAAGAAGAAATAATTTGTAAAATATGACGCGAGGAAAGATATTCCAAAGCGATTACATTTCGCTTTCGCATCTGGCAAATACATTTCTTTTAGTAAACTCCTACAATACGAGGAGTGAATTTTTAATAACCATCTGGAATTTGCCGCCGAATCGAATGATAAAAAAAGATGCTTTCATATATGCATTTGTCGAACGAGAAAGCCTTGTGTTTCCCAAACCTCTTTTGTAAAATGGACATGAAGGTAAGAGAGGAAGAGGGGGCTTCTGTCCTTGTCGTCATAAACAGCAACTCTTTGTGCGCAGCATCATCAGCTCGTTATTATCCGAGAAAGATAGACATTTGTAATTAAAAGCACATTTGAAATTATTCGATATCGACAATTTTATATTCAAATTTTCTATCCACAATAAAGAAAGATGCAAGTAAAGGTGAAATAACGTGGGAGTTCATAGTGTTTTTTAGGAATTTCTTATAGAGCAAATCTTTCCCGGCCCCCATATGCCGAATAAAAATGAAAGCAAATTATACTGCAAAGAACTATTCTCACTGGGAATGACAATGGTCCTATTATTCATTTATATTTTTTCACAATTTTCTCATTCATTACAGAATTCAAGTCCCCTGTGGGAGGATTTTATTGCCAAAGCATCAAAGCTGCACGCATGCTTACGGTAGGTAAATTAAATGTCCTTTTTTGTGAATATAAAAAACAGTTTTTGTTTAATTTGTGAATCTACCCTAAGCGATGCCGTCCTCTAACTTGGGTAGCGACTTGTGATTATTGGTCCTTTTTTGTCCACTTTATTTTTATTCAGTTAGATTGATAAATATGTGCGATTTGTACTGTAAAAAAAGAACGCAAACCATCGCTTTGAACATCATCTCTCGCTTTGAACATCATCTTTCATAGTATCTTTTGAAAATAGCTAAAGACAGAACCTAGAATTTTGTTTTTTTGGAAGTTACTTCTTTTTCATAAATGGCAAAATAACCAAGTAAAAGTAAACTTTTGACGTCCAAGTAAAACGTAGATGTCTAACTGAACATTGGTCAAACGCCACTAAAATTTGTTCAAACACAACTAAACATTTGACACCTCCAAAGTTATTCATTTACATGAACGAGTTTTAATTTCGTTTGTTGCTTTTATGTCCAAAGATCATTGGAATGAAAATAGAAAAAAAATTAATTTAGGCTGATTCTACGTAAACAATTTTAATGTCTCAGCAATTGTAGCAACGTTGTCTTTTTCATTTGCTAGCACAATACGTTCTCGATCTTCGTTGGAAATTGTTTTACGTTTTCATGAATTTCGGAATGGTATTTTTTCATTATTTCTATTTTCCATGTCTAATGCGGTACGTAGAAGTTAATTTTTACCAGGCATAAGTATTCATTTATCTCGATATTGTAGGTGATTTACCTCGATATTGTAGGACTCGAAAACGGTGTATATTGATTGCTAGCTATGTAGCTGTTACTAACTTTATCGTGTTTTTCATATACAACATCTTTCTTGCTAAAATGCTGGAAGTTTTGTATAAGATTAGCTAAAATAACGTAGAGGAAAAGTATCTTATAGTTTGGTAATTTAAAAAAAATGTGCAAAGTATCTAATGCGTCTTTAGTTCAGTTATTCATATAATATAATTTTTGCAGAAAATCTAGTAGTAGTAGTAGTAGTAGTAGTAGTTTCTATATTTTAAAATTGATTTGTCTATATAAATGTGAAGATTACATTGATTCTGATTTACATAACATCTTAACCTTAACACAATAGGAATGACATGTTTTGTACTACGATAAATTATTACAGTGAACTAGTCTAGTTTGTAATAATGTACCTCGGAAAAATAGTAATAAAACCCAGGAGAAGATTTTGTTATTATTTTATCTAAACCTAACTAAGCAGAAAATCTAAAACTTGACAATTCGCTGCAGTTTCGTTTAAACGTTCCAAACATGTAAAACAATGGTCAAATAATTTGACTTACTTCTTTCCACAGTTGCTTTCATTCCCACGTTCGACGATGCTTCATTCTTCACAAATTTTCATTTTTTGTCGTGTTTTTATTGCAGTTTGCTAGATCACATTTTTTGCACTGCCCTACTTTTCGGTTGGTCACAGTCTATTTCATGATGTTCACAAATTTAGGGTTATAATAATCATCTTTTCTCTGGTATATGTTGTGCTTTTTCGTTACATAAATTGTTGTTTATTATTCACTTTTTCGCATTCTCTATCTTGTTCTGCTTTAATTTCAGAGCTGCAATTCAAGCATTGGCGGCCTATTTGGATGCATTTCAAAAAATTGCCGATGCCGCCACCAACTCTAGAGGTAAGAAACGTCTATCACAGGAATCTTAATATATACCTAAAACACTCCGTCGTAATTGATGTCTATTAAATAAATTTGTTTTTTTTTATTGCCGAAAATTTGTTCTTAAAACTGCACATTTTTATTGTTGTTAGATGTTTTTTTTTAAGTTACTTGCAATTATGACTCACTATGTTATATGTGTGACAACTTCAAAAATGTCTGTAGTTTGTCATACATCAGTTTTCATATTTTGTTCCTTAATCTATTTTAAAATTTACTTAGGGTTTCTAAAACCTATTATTTTTTATTACCCTGTGTACAATTTCGCTCCTGCGGAGTCGCCCGAACATCGTGTGCCATGTCCAAGAGAACTTATGATATTTTAAAATGTATTTGGGGATTGTTTTCTGCGGCCATTCCGAGGCCTTAACCAAATATTCGTGTGTGATTGTCCAATCGGATATCAGAATCGATCGTGTACTTTATTACGTTCTAGTGCTCGTAGCTCTGTTGCGATCTTAATACAATATCAATACCATTCCCTCAATATCAATATCTCTCTACATTCTATACATTGTTCTTTCCTCAATTCCTCATTGTTTAAATATCCCCAGGAGCCACCAAAGAAATTGGAACGGCACTAACGCGAGTATGCCTCCGACACAAGGCGGTTGAGAGTCGTATGAAAACGTTCACCACCGCCATCATGGACTGCCTAGTACTGCCGCTTCAGGAGAAACTGGAAGACTGGAAGAAACATGTAAACGTCATCGACAAAGACCATACCAAAGAGTACAAGCGATGTCGGGCGGAGCTGAAGAAGCGTTCGACTGACACACTCCGACTGCAGAAAAAGGCGAAGAAGGGCACCACAGACAACTTACACGTACTGGTCGAATCCTCGATGCAGGACGTGACATTGCGACGCTGCGAATTGGAAGAGGTGGAACGGAAGTCTTTACGGGCGATCATGGTCGAGGAACGAACACGATACTGCACCTTCGTTAACATGCTGCAACCGGTGGTGCACGAAGAGTGCGAGGTTATGTCGGAACTTGGACACCTCCAGGTATGCTAAGACAGACCACATACCACAACATACTATTTTTAATGTGTACCCACGAATTTGCAGGAAGCAATGCAGTTGATAGCTATCGTCACGAAGAATCCCAACCAGCTGCCGCAAGCCTCCGAGGAGTTAATCCTGGAATCAAAGGCCAACATTAATCTCTATCCGGATTCCCCCGGAGGATCCAACTCACAAGGTGGCTGTTCGAACTCGCTTGGTTCGCGCAAAAGTTCCGTTTGCTCGATCAGTTCGATAAATAGCAGCAGCAGTGGTTCACCAGGACATCACCAGTTTCAGCGGTCACTTTCGCAGGTAAATCTCACCTCCTCAGAGGACGTTCTTCCCTTAACCATTGGAGACGGAGCAATGCATGCTATCATAGGCAGACCATATTTTTTATAAACAATTATCGTAGGCCGTGTCAGGTTGAATTTGTGTGTTGAAGAAACATCATGATTTTGCTTACAAACGTAATATATGAACCGTCCCTGAAAATTGCATGATAGCTACTCCAAAAGTAACGTTCATTATACTTAGATAACAAAGCTTGATATAAAAGCATCATGTTTTGCTACATCTTCTTTATATGAAGCTGCAATTGGCTTACAATATTCAGTATTTTCCCGTTTAACAATATGCCGCTATGTCGTTTATGTATTTAATTTTTCCAACGGTTGATTTATTTGTTTGTTTTAATTTATTTTGGTGTTTTTTTCTTTTTTTGTTCTCTTTCCCGTTCTAATTGGTTTAGTACTCCCCGGCGATACGTTTGAAACCAGGCGAATCAAGCGATAGCGGCTTTTGTTCTTCACCAGCTTTAACTTCACAGGTTAAACATCTTCCAACACCATTTACACTATTTATGTTATTACTTGCTGTTTTTTTTTTTTGAATTTTTCTTTTGCTTACTTGTTTTAATTTCTTTTCATTGAATGCTATTCAATCATGCCCGTGGTCGTACACATGCATCAGTAGCTTTTGATAGTATTTTCTGTCTTATTGTTGTTGTTCTTTTATAAAAAATAGATTGCAATTCTCGTTTGCCTGTGTGCTCATGTGTATGCCTATGTTAAACATTTATGCATTTACGGCTTCTAGCGGTGATGATTAAGTGGATAATCTCATGATAGTTATGCAACTAAAAGTTATTGATAAGAATTATATTCTCTCCATTTCTTTTACACAGGCATCAACCTTAGCCAGTCAATCGCATGCGGTGTCAACATGGCCGCCACACACGCAGGATGCAACGTCTACCGCTGACCGCCCGCACACGATTTCGTCTGCTTACGAGAAGGGACATCAACGACCCGCCCTAACTGTGTACACCTTTCAGAGTCCTGAAACGATCGTTGAATCCCAAAAGTCTCCAGCAAATGTGGCCTGCCGACCTCCTCTGCCAGTGGTACGTGCCTTTGGATATTGTATACTCTTCTGATTGCAAAGACTTTTTTTCAATTGATTTTTAACTATACTCTCAATAGCGCTGTTCCTCGTTGGAAAGACCATTATCAACTACGTCGGTGAGAAATGCTAACCCGAACGTTCCGCGTCAGTGTCCGTCACCTATTCCGCCGCACATTACCAAAGGTAAATTTCGTAAATTAGATATATTGTTTTCTGTCTTAAGTAATCATACTAATGGACCCGTCTGTGAAGTAAACATTCCGATGTGTACCAATAAAAACCAACATAATTTCCCAATCTGCTCCCATCCAGAGAACTTCCTACTAATCTATACACCAAACGAACGTTTTACAGAACATCCACAACTTCAGCCCACTTACGTAAATATGACGGAGCTTGCTTCGATGGCTGCTTCTAAAACCACTAATAACAGCAACATTGTTAACAACAACAACCACACGGCAGGTGGCATCAATAGCGGGAGCAGTAGCAACAATAATGTTAGTGCACAGCATCACCTCCAGCAGCCGGCAACGTCTGTATCCCTGTCGTCGAATGCCCTATTCCAGCAACAACCGAATTCACCCGTGTTGTCGTCGGCTTCATCGCTGATCTCTCCGGACTCGAATGCGACAAATGCGATAAGCTCGCCAGATGTGTCAGCTTGCAGCACTCAAACGCCACAGAACACCCCACAAACCGACTCTCCTGGTACGCCTAACTACAGCAGCGTCGGGCTTGCAGGTGGCGCCATCAATCTCGGCTTCCGTAGCACCACACCATCCTCGATAAGCGGCACAGTGACGGTGACTCCAACCGAAAGTAATATTGACACTTCGTCCAATCATACGCTCACGATCGATGACAATGAAGGGCCTATTAATTTCAACTCTTCCGCAAACATTATATCTGCAAATACTATCAACGCCTCCGATACTACAACTGCCACCCCAACTAGTTCTACTAACAAAACATCTCCTCCCCAATACTTCAATGTTGGCATCTGTGTCGCCGCCACCGTAAACACTCCCAGCACCTCTGGCGGAGGCATTGACACCTCGATCAAAGGCGCCCTCGATAAGGACAAAGATTTACTCAAGCGTACCGGTTCAGTTCTAGAGAAAACCTCGATGTTCGAACAACAAATCAACAACAACCAGCTGCATATTCCGCTGCAGCCTCCACAACAACAACAGCAGCTTAGTGACACGGTGGCTCGCGGGAGCAACGACTCGAACACATTGTACGGACGACGGACGAACGAAGAAATCTACAAATCCACCGGCCAGCTGCTACTGGATCGCGATGCAGGTAACCTCCCCTTTTGTCCAACCTCCAACATCTTATCCTCCTTTCCTCGACGAACTATTTTTCTTCTGTCTGTATCCTTTCAACAGTCTATCTAACATTCTGCAGGATTAGCTTAATAGTTTTCTAACGTTTCATGTACCTGACGAAACTCTTTATAACGTGCCTCTTAAGCCAAGGCTTAACACTTTTAAGAAAAGTCTACGAAAATGGATGTTCTCAATGTTATGCTGTTTTTAACGGCAACTGTATGCCAATAAAAGAATTTATTGAAATATCTGTTTTAGAATGTACTTTTGCAAGGCACCATGCTTGTGAATTATTTTGCATCAGTGTGTCCCTGATTCTTCAATCACTTAATTAAATTGCATGAAACTATACATTTTCTTAACAAAAACAAAGTTGCTACGCTTTGCATTTCATACAAATGGTTTCATGAGTACTTATATGTATTTTGTGCGTTTTGGGTTTTACTGCCTTTTACAAGTTGTCCCTGTTTTTGCTATATTTTATTTCTTTAAGTTCACGCGATCATTTTTGCTAGTGTGCAATTGTTTCATTTCTAATGTGTTTCTAGTATCTTTTGTTTCTTTGTTGTTTGTCCCGTTTCCCTAATACAAATTCATCCATAATTTTGCTTTTGTTGTATCATGTTCATATATTTTTTTCGGTTTCCTTACATTGCCCATCTATATTTTTGTTTGTACACGCTATATTTCTGTGCTCCTGCTCCTGCTCATATTCGTTATATAATAATTTCGCCAAAATGCAAATGCACCTACAATAAAAACACAAAACTGCTGTTTGCAACCCCAAAATATGTATTATTTGCACACACCTTTTGGGCACCATCAATACCTCTTACCATCTTTATTATGTGCGTGATGCTGCTGTTGCCTAACGCTGCTAATGTCATCAACGGAAAATGGCCAAAAATGCTACACAATGCTCTTAAAATATGATAAAACAAAATATATCATAATATATCAAACATGCAAACAACTTGCACGAAACTTCAAACACACTCTAGACTGCATCGACAAGCAAACGATCGAAGAACTAAACAACCTGATTGGTGAATTAGATCTTTTTCAAAGAGAGCATGAAAGTGCTACATTGGCTCGGCAGCTTCAGCTTCACCAGCGGATAGCGAACGGTGCCGATACTGATCTGGAATTGGTGGCGAATGGTGTGAATAACAATCACCATCACGGTAGTAGTAACGAAGTGACAGAGGAGAGAGGCAAGCTGTTGGACGTCGAAGACGGTTTGCCGTTTTTGCTGTCGGAACAAACAAAGACCGATGGTCGGCTACCGTCGTCGATCTCTTCGAGCAACAGTAACCTGGATGAATATCTGAGCAACCATCAGGCTGGTTCGATAGAGAAAACAAATGGTTCGATGACGAACCTGGCCGCAAAGTACAGTAACTTCGCAACGAGCACGTTGGACACGCAGCTAGACTACAATTCCAGGTCGTACCCGCACGGCCATTCGATCTCACTCAACTTAGGATCTGCCACGGGTTCTACCCAAACCCTTGATGGCATCGCGACCGGCTTCGAGAATCCCTCGTTTATGATGGAAAATTATTACAGCCAAAATCGCAGTGAGGTTGTCGTTCTGCGGTGCAAAGACACGAGCCGCAACAGTCTGAACAAGGGGCCAGATGATCTGCTCACCGGCAGCGGTTTGATGCATCTCAACGGGGAAGCGGTGGATAGCAGCAGCGGTAATCCTCTCCAGCAGCGGCTCAGTTCGTTCCGTTCAACCACCTCGCGGCCTGCATCGCCCGCGTCAATGACGTCCTTTTTCGGTATTACATCCCGATCGCCAACACCGTCTCTTTCACTGCCGGCAACGGTTAACTCATCGCCTCAGCATCAAACCCTCGTGCTCACGGGTAGTAGTAACAGTGATACTATGGGGCCGCACAATCTGACCACAAATTCTAATCACGCGACTTGTGTCAGCTCTAACCACGTTCGTCCGTATGACGATCGTATTCATCGCAATAAACCCGTCGTCACTCCGAGACCTGCATCGTTATCCGGTTTGTTTGTTTATTTGTTTCACTTGCATTTTTATTTATTTCTTTTTCTTTTTTTGTACCAACCATCCATCTGCATCTTACATCCCTACATCATTCATTTAGATTTCACTGTAATTTATGTTGTCTCGAATCGGATCTTAGGACCTATTTTAATAATATGCATACAAACTACACATCAGTCTACAAAAAAAAATTATTTTTATCTTTGATTTATGTTGGATATTATCTGTCCTGTAGTTTAAAATTAGTTTCCTAATCATTCATAGGCCATAGACTGTTTCATGCAGTTCAGTATAAATCGCTATTCTATTATTTCCCGTGTATTTTTAATCGTGTGTCACTATGTTTGCTGTTTGCGTATATATGTATGTATTCATTTAGCGCGTGTACTTCACCGATTACGAAACGGTGTTGACTATCCTTCTGCAATGCCTACATCATACTCTCGGCGGAAAAACTTGTCAAGCCCATTTCATGTTCGCTCATATTCATCTATACTCAACAATTTGCTTATTTGGCATTCTCATTTTCATGTATGGAAAAGTTCTGCACTTGTAAAGCTGTATTAACTAAATACCATTCAGCTGATTCAATTAATGATTTAAAACAAATGAATGGAACGAACTTCTAGAATCGTATTTGTTGTTACAGCGTTCTCCCAATGAACCTCTTACGTTCCTCAGCGTTAATACATATATTTTTTTCCTTCGCTCCGAAAAAATCCAATCCTCCATTTCAATTTCAGGACCTGCGCGAGTTACCCGCCGAGCGTCCATCAACACCGTGAAGCCACCTCCGCCGATACGACGCAGTTCAAGTGTAACGCCTAGTCCTAGCGTTGGAACTGTAGGTACAGTACGATCGGGCGATCGCATCAGAAGCCAACTCACCATTTCTTTTTCGTTTTTGGTTTTTGTTTTTTTTTTCTTCCGTTCCTCTGGGTTTTTTTCCACAGAACTCCACCATCACCACCACAAATCTTGCCCAGCAAAGCCTAGCTTACACCTCATCAGAAAGTTTGCCACCACCACCTGCTTATCTGTTAGATTCTGCCGTCGGAAGTTCACCTAGTAGTGCGTTTCTTTTATTTTTTATTAATTCTTACTTGTTAAGAATGTATGCTAAACGATTAAATAGCGAAATGAACACGCTACATAGTCCCATAGTTGATTTATGAAGCTGTTCTTGCGGTTTGTAGAGCATGGTTTAACTAACTTCATTATCCTTTTCATTGCGTCATTGAAGCGTCAAAAATTAGTTCTTCATTACATTGCATGGCACTTTGATGCACCAGTGCAAACCTATTCTAAAATCATTTCCATTCTGCAACAAGGTGGCATACCGCGGTCGTTTACGATGCATCGATGGTCGTAATCGAAGCTGGGCGGATGTGCTCGTATGATTAATCAGTTCAGCTATGTTTCACAATCATTTTTTTATTTTTATCTTTCTTATCAATGTGCAGTTTCAGGAAACGTTGCAGGTACGGTGAAAGCTCTGAATGAAATTCGCCACACCCCGGCCAGCCCGGGTGTGCTGCGAAGAGCTCAGCAGCAGAGCACCCCTCCATCTAACCAAGGATCACCCACGGTAAATAGAAGGTTATTCATTCTATGCACCGACATCATTACTCTCTTTCTATTCTTCACTCTCTCTCTCTCTCTCTCTCTCTCTCTCTCTTTCTCTCTCTTTTCTCTCTCTCTCGGCATCTCTGTTCATCTTGTCATATCATCATTCATTCGTGAACGTTTAATGGGGGTATCCTTTGTACGATTTCATCTAGCAATACATCAATCCGTACAGCACATTGCCTTTAAAGCATGGTGATCATAGTTGCACCAAACCATCAACATCGTCTGCTCCGATAAAGCACCCTCCATCACAACACAACCATTATCCCAATACTCCAAACTCTTTCCATGCAACTGGTAGTAACAAACCGGTACATCATTATACTTACGTTCTGCTCTCATTTTTTTAAACAAATTTTTATCCTTTATTCTTACTATTTGTTTCCCTTCCTTCATCCGTTCAACTAGCTATCTAATCGATCTCCGAAAACGAATCTTCACATGCAAGGAGGAATCTACGCGCAACCCAAACAACTGTCAACCATGTCTAGTTTCCGTACCTCCAGTCCAGGTTAGCTGATGGTTTTCCTATTATACACACTTAACTCTGATTTTAATGTAAAATTTTTCTCATTCTCACTCTAACAACAAAGGCCCACAAAAACCGAATAGCAGCTTTATAGCACAACTAAATGCTAAGATAGCACCTAACAAAACGCCTCTCCAAGCACAACCATCTACGACGATTCAGCATCAGCAGCCGCAGCAGGCTAACAATTATGGTTACAGCATGGCACCCTCTGGCAATGAGTTGATTTACCAACGTACAACTCCGTCCGATCCGCGAGCATACAACAATAACCAGCAGCAGCAGCAATCCTCTCATATACAACAACAATCACAGCAACAACCACCACAACATCCCCCACGCGAGGGTAAACATTCAATCTATTCCACCTCTAACCAATCCCCTTTGCAGCAACACTACCAACAACAGCAGCAACAGTACCATCAAAATCAATATCCACAACAGCAACCTCACCAGTACCAGCAGCAACACCAATCCTCCACCTATTACTACCACCAACAGCAGCAATCGCCTTATAAGCAGTCTAATTTGGCATCGCCATACTCGGAACAGCATGGGCCGGTTTTAGCGCCCAGTGGAGCTAATAGCAGTGGTAGCGGTAGTTACGCGACACAAAACATTTACGTATCGACGAATCCATTCGTTAGTTCCGTCCAACCGACTGCAAGTAGCCACATCGGTAGTACCTATTCCCCTTCGACATTCGGCAAGGTTACCCGTCACGGTGACGAGGCTGGCAGTGGGGGCATGAGTGGGAGCAGTACTCCTAATCGGACAAGTAAATTATCCTCTCGTACTAGCCTGTTTTAAATGCGCCTTTTGTTGCATTTATTAAGCGTGAGCTTTTCTTTCTTTGGTTGTTTTTTTGCGTATATTCGGAACACAGTGCGTTGCGTTACTTTCCTATCGCACTATTGTGTTTCTTAATGTGTGCCACTTAATGGAATTAAAATTACAAAATGAATGTTTATGTGAACATACAGATAATTGCAGCTAATCGTATGGTTTTTGCATGTACTTTGAGTAATATTTTCATGATAAAATGTGCTCATTACTCTAAATAGAATTACATTAATCTAAATCGAAAACTCATTATTTGCGAATCTGAATATAATGTTCCGAAATCGATTTGTTTAACCGTTTACATTTGTTGCAATTGCTGTAGTGCAAGTTAATCTTTGCGATTGTTTTGTAAATAAACATGGTTTTTTATTGTATTGTATTATGTTTTTGTAGCCCTGCAATTCTGATAACATTTACTGATCATTGTTTTCATCTTTCTATTTTAGATACTCACTCCCGGAGCAGTTCAGCGAACAATAATGGCGCCGCTGGTGGCACTGGTAGCTCGCACAATGTACTGGCCAAAACCAGTGTTGGATTTCTCGAAAATCTAAACGCTCGTCTGGCGGAACAACGACTTTCGGGAAAGGCGTTTGCCGTCCGAAACCTAATCAACAGTAAAGCTCTGGTAAGTGTGCTTACTGTTAATGTTTCTTATGTTGTTAAGTAATCGAATCGTTAAGAGAACAAACTTCGAAATAACACAGAAAATTTTCTGTATTATCACAAAAACGGTAGGAATTATGCAGTTTTCAGTCAGAAAAGAACAGTCGATCTTCATTTTCTTATTACTTTTTCTTATGTTTTTATTTCTTTTAAATGAATTCTGCCGCCAAATGTTAATATACGAATAGCACGATACCGGTGATCGCTACTATAACCAACAGTTTCACTTTTAAATAATAGTTTGTGGATATGAGCAAGTGAAGGTGAGGAAGGTGTGGTTGTAACACTTATGGTGAATGATTTTCTAATCAGTTTGCGATGCATAAGATCCAACACAATTTTACTCACGTTCGTTTTATTTATTTTTTTAATTGCTCCCTTTTGTATTTTTCGTCTAACAACAATCATTTATTTATTGCTACAGATATTTATTGCTATTTTTCTCTTTAATCAAATCATGAATAGCAGCGTTCTGCCATTCAAAACTGGTACTCTCTCATGCCAGCAGAAAACTGTACTAGGCTACTCTTGGTCATGTGTTCGAATGATCTTTTTGTTTTATAATTTTTTTTATTTAGACTAATATCAATATCTACGTTCATTTTGTCTTTTAAGGCTGTAGTATAACCCAACTTTATTATAGTAAAGTTTGAGGTGTGCATTGGCAATACACTTTTAATATTAAATTATAATCATGCATTATCATGAGACATGTTTAAAAGCAATTTCGGTACCAATAGTAATTGAAAACTGTTTATCTTTTTCAAGAGTTAATATCTACTATCTTTTGTTAATATCTACTCTTTGCAAAATTTTGTCGGTATTTATCAGCAGCAAATATTTTGTGAAAACTGCAACATTATTGCCATAATTAGAGTGCACAATGTCGTAAATGAGTAGGACTGACTCAATATACGAATTTATAAAACATCATTGTTTGTAATCACGAATCCATTATTTAATTGATTTGTTTATAAACGTTTTTAAATTGAATAAATTCCTTTCTTTTTTTTCATTTGAATATTCTCCACATATGTATTGGCTTTTATAAAAACGTTAAATTGCACTCAAACTGCAAATGACTGCAGTATCCTATTACGAATTCGAATCACCGTATAGCAGGTGTTACTTTATTACCTAGTCAATGTTACCTTCACATTTGTATAGCTTTTAGCAATCTGCTAGTTTAATCCTGGAAATGTTTCTTCTACACTTTTCCGCTGTGTATACACTGTTAAATTGTTTGCGGGCGAATGCGTTTTTTTCTGTTTTTTTTTCTGTTCCGTTAACGAAACACCCTTCCAATGCTTCCGACGCTGCGCGAGTTCGAATGTGCTTTAACAAACGGTTCATCTTGCAATGTAACTATAATTGATATTTTCATTATTTTTCCGCTATTCTCTTGTTTTAGCCTGACCCTCGTATATGCCACGAATCATTAATGGATCAAATCAAACGAGGCGCGACACTCAAACGTAACCGCACGATCAACGATCGTAGCGCACCGAAGATTCACTAGTTTGTTTTTCTCCCTTTGTACATACTGTGGCTGGCGTCTTCAACTCATCGGTAACCCACCTATGCAAAAACGTATACATCGTCGCTGCTATGCGCTTTGTGCATTCCGTCGAATGCGAAAGATAATACGATGTAAAATGCACAGTCAGAGAATCTGTACCGCAATCGGAGCAGTTTAGTACTACAGATGAACACATGGAATGTAAAGTTAACGGTCACTAGTATATAAGATATTGCAGACAATGCCGTAGCCCAATGATGAATTGGTTAATTGTGTGTAAGAAGCTACTGATGCACGTAATCCAACAGGCTGAAGAAGATGCATATCTATTAGACGCGATTCATACGTCACATATTTCGTCCCTTGGTCCGCGGGTACCTTGAAGAAGTGAAAAAAGTATTTATGATCGGAAGCTTTCCTGAAATTCCTATTAAATCCAGCTGAGACGAAAATCATTTTGCGACATTTAGTTATACCTTTTTTCCGCAAAGTAATTTCTTCCGCAAGGTGTATGAATTTATTTATTCGTTGAATTATGTAAAATCAATAGAATGAATTGAGTTTACGGTTTAAATGTAACTACTATTCTAAATCATACATATGAAAACGTTATCTTTAATATTAAGCAAAGCTTGATCGTACGCCAAATGCTGTTCGACTCTACTGGCCAGTGAGAAGGATTCGTGTACTAAATGAATGTCCGTTTTGCATAAACCTTTTTTTACATATAACTTTGAATGCTTTTGTCAATAGAGTTGTAAGAATGAGTTCAAAATTTAATGTTATGTTTACAAACTAAAATAAATCAATGAAAGCAAACTATTGACTCACAAAGCAGAAGGGAAGTTAATATTATTGAAATAACCAAAACACGAGCTGTGACGAAACACGAGAAGACATAAACTGAAAAGGAAACTACTAATATCGGTCATAAGTGATGAACCCATAAAAAACAGTAACACCTATATCAATTAACAAATTTATCACTTTCATTCATTGCATATAGTATCCTCTTGATGTGTTGGCAGCCAGTGCACGTGGTCAATGAGAATTTTAGCGTCAAACGGGAGTTAATCCAACTAAAAGACTTATCGACCCAGCTCTCAGTACGCGCCTTATAGCCAACAATATACCAGAACAATATTATACACAATAGGATCGTATTTGTATCCAATTTACGCGATAACTGCTTGGCACTATAGTTGATCGAAACGTAAACCTCGTAACGAAAACATTTGTTTTACATCATCTTCACCTTGATATCGAAAGTTCCAATGAACTAGAAGTTCATTCGTTAGCAAAGTTTTGGAGTAAAAATATCCGTAAAAAATATGGCTAATACTCAATCTACGAGCATTGAAGTATATTTTAACGTTAAAGCGCCGTTCGTTGGAAACCAACAACGTGTACGTTTTGGTAGAATATTTTGGTCTCAAACAACAATAATAGTCACTGTCTTGAAGATAAATTTTGGTAAGGGACTATTCGCTCTACTCTACGTGAAACAATGCTGCTAACAGATTTTAAACCACTACATGTTTGCTTCATCTATCTTTCTCCTTAACATTTTTAACGACTATCCTAGCATTAGCTACAGAAAACAAGGTACAGAAACATGGGGATACCTCATGATAAAACCATAAAATATCCTGAAACAATTTCAAGCGAGACACCAATGGCAAGACTGACTAAAGTCGGAAAAACAAGAAAAATTTCACTTTTATTCGTATGCGTTGTAAGCGGTTCATGTTTCTGTGAATGTTTTGATGTACATACTTAAAAGCGTCAAGATTCTGGTTAAATGTTGCATGCGAATCGAAAAACGATTTTAGTAAGTTTGCTACAATAGAGGGTTTTAACAGTTAAACAGTTTTTTTGGCATAGCAGAAAAATGTAGAAGCCAATTGAAAACACAAACTAGAAAAAAATTAATACCCTAAACCCTGGAGCCGAATCATACATAAACAACCCGACTGCGCACAGGACGTAGAATAGATCAGTCTTCTTCCAAAGACCAGTTACGATCGAAAATATACGACCATAGTGTCGAAATAGTCTCGTCTTTCCCACGACAGTGGAACGTGAGCAAGAAACGGCAACCGGGAGGCTTATCTATAACCAAACGTTAGTACAGAGGCTACTTAGTTGAATCTCTTTATTACACTTATTAGTTAGCTAAATATTTATTTTTATCGTTATTCTTTGTTTTAGTTCAGTTTATTTTTGTACTTTTGCTCTTTTCTCTTCTGGAAATTTTTTTAAATTTATGATGGTTTTTTTTTGATGATTTTTTCTAGAGTCTTTGATCTTGACAGATTGTTTTGCCAATGGCAGTTTTATCGATCTAGTTGAATCATGTATAAAGCAATCAAGATTTTTTTTATTTCTTTTCAGTTAAATAGCAATTGTTTATTTTGTTGTATTTATTAGTTGCATTTTTCTTTATTATTATTTTTCTTTACTAATCGCGTATGCTTTACCTTAATATGTGTGAAGCTTTTGTTATGTAAATATTACAAGTGAAATATTACCCATTGCCGAATACCGGACGAGTGTCATTTCCGCAGAGAAATGATATTTCAGCGGAACACTTATAATAATAAGTAAGCATGTGGGGAGATGTATTTGAGTTATTCCACACCATTGGGACTGGGTATATAGTGGAATACATAGAACGATTCGTTTTGACAATGCCGGCGCTTGTTGAATGTAAGTTGCCCTCGTTGGAGCTATTTTAACTGAACCTCACATCGCAAGCACGAAAGCGAATAAACGTGAACAGAAAATTCTTGTCGAACGAAATCAATAACAAGCTTCTATCCAAGATGAGGATATAAAGTAGGCTTAAATTAAACGATATGAAATAAAATGTACACAGAAACCTAATAACCAAAAAAACGATAATATAAGCTGGAAATGAAGAGAAAATAATGATCCATTAATATCATGAAATCAAATCATTAAAAATCAATGGTAATCACAAGAACGCTGGTTAAGTGTCCTATTCCTTGCATAGAGGACCGTTTATAAACTACAATAAATCTAAAACACCTAAAAGCCAGAAGAGTGCACTTGCGATCGAAGTATAAGTAGTATATTATTTTTATACACAAAATTTGAAACTGTGAAATAATCTGACATTGAGTTTAAGCGCGTAAACCAGGAATGTCGCAAATTGTAAATCAGCACGAATGAAGATCAGCCGACAAGACGAAGAACATTAGTTATAATTATATTATATACACCATATACGATACAAATATATACACATTGGAAAATCTTACGCTGCAACTTCGGACGCAAGCTAATCCCTAGCATGTTGTGTAAGATGTGTTAGTCATAACAAGAGAGTCAATGGGTAGCCGATCGCCGTGTGGAAATAAAGATGTCAAATCATAATACCAATCGCTATCCCAAATTTCATTGGAGTTGATGACAAACAAGATAGCCACATTTTGGAATCCTTTTGATCCTTAGCTACATCTCTTAGAAATTTGAAATTTAATTTCGACTGCTTTTCAGTACGCGCTAAGATTGCATGTACTACCAGCAAGCCATGCCACACGAGTCATCAAATTGTATATACAATTTTGTGAAAACATATTTTCACAAAGAACAGAACATGACCTTTGAAAACGTATATACAATATGTAAAACCAGAAATAAAAAATAATGGGAATGCAAACTACCCTCGCACAATACGGATAAAACATTTTTTTTTAATATCTAGAGTGCTAGTTAAGATGTCACATTTTTCTCCATTGACTGACTGATGCATAGTGTGCTACAAAAATGTAACCGTATAACACAAAGAGGGTGATAATTTCTATAAGTTCAAAATTCGCTCATGGATGGAAAATTAAAATACACAATTTTAATTTTGAAGCATATGTTTAGTTTCAAGCGCTTTACTCGTTTTTAGCTTTTATCTTTTTATACTTGTTACCTTTTAGCTGGTGTGTTCTCCTGTTATTTTCTCGGCCAATTTTCTCCTTTATTTTACTTTGTTCATTGTGCGCGCTCTTATATATTCGCAGTTAATGAGCATATTCTTTGTGCATATTTGAGCTCGAAAAATTGTGTCAAATAATGGGAACAATAGAAAAATCCGAAAATAATATAATAACAAGAATACATATTGAATGGAAGGAAGTGTGTAAAGTTAATTAAAGTGTATCAAGTGAACTAAATACAAAAACTAAACTTTCTAACTATAAAAAACTGATCAAAAAAACTCATAACATTATTTATTTTTATATTCAAACAACTTAGGAAACATATGTAATCTACAGAAACAGATTCGAATATTAAAAACATTTGTCATTTCATGAAACTTCTACATAAAAACAACAGCATACTATATTAACCCGCACGTTATGCAGGACGTGAAACTTTCTCGACGAAACGAGACAGACCAATAGTTAATAACTGAGAGTATAATGATAAGTTACGAAACGTTTGATTGTTTGAACTATTCTTTATGATGATTGCATTAGTAACGTTAATGTTGCTGTAAATTTTTTTTCTTTAAAGTTGAACATGACGCAGTTCTGCTTGTGATATTCCACCATAGCGAACTACACGGACGTGCAACGTTTTACATACACTAGTTAATTGTCTTTATTAATCTTTAATTATATATTCTCTGTTCATTATTATCTATACTCTCATCGTTAATCCTCTTCGTTCTGTATCTTATTCGCGCTATTCTCACCGCGTCGGAAACACGCGTTGTGTTTACTTTGCATTTGTCCCTCACTCCCTTCAGGTGTCCCTTTTCTATCAGCAATGCCTGCCTCGATCATTTCAACTTTAACCACAAGCCTTTTTTAAAAGCTTGCGCACTACTGGCTTCGTCCAAGCTCCATCTGGTTGACCGGCTGCGTTTGGCGTTATCCTGGTAATATAACTGACTTGCTCTCTGGCAAGCTTGCGGACTGAACAATCGTAACTCCTTCTTTCTCTCGGCTCGGACACGTTAGTCGTCGTACCGCGTAAGTATAGATAACAATGAAGCACGTACATGTGTTTGTTGTTGCAGTGATGTTTCTTAGTACTTTCTGTCGTATGTTTTTTACAATTTTCAAAGCTAATATATATGTATATATATAGTTTATTTATATATTTTCCCATTTGTTTTATTAGTTTTACCATTTTTCTGGATTTTTATGATTTTTTTCACACCCCCGCTCGCTTGATCAATGTATATATATGTGTGTGAGTTTTTTCTCTAACTTAGTTGTCTTTTGTTTCGTTTTGTCTAGCTGCTGTTAAGATTCTTTTTTTTACGTTTTGCTTTGTTGACATCCGTGTTTAATTTACTTTTCGCTCCTCTAGTCTTGCCATGGTCTCGTTTGTTTTTCTGCACTTCGTCCGTCTTTGTTTTTATAGCTGTTTATTCGAGTGACAAAAGGTAAAAATAAACAATATTTCCTAAGTATTGGGTGGAAAAAGGGGATAAGATTGGTGTGAGCATATTAGGCATCGCTTTGTTTTCATACGATTTGGGAATGTTTTGGAATGTGAAATAGAAATGATATTCTTAAGGGTGTATGTGAAAGAACATTTCAGCTCTCTCTTTTGTTTTGCCTCTGTTGTTCCAGTTCTTTCATAATCCGTTTCTGTTCTCTCCCTCTGTTCTTCATGACTAAACCAACAGATGCGTTATATTACCAGTTGCGTATCAATTGTAATCATTATGTACCTGGTTTTCGTTACATTCACCATGCTTTCGAGTGTTTTACGATATTTTCTCTATTCTGTAGTCCAATTTAAGTTTGATGTTCTCGGAAATGTATTCTCTTTCTTTTTCAAATGGCCAAATTATGCCGATGATGTGTATGTGTGGCTACGAGTGGATATACGTACGATGTATGTGTGTATATCTGTAAGTGAACGTGCGCATTTGGCGTATGTATCGTATGACTTATGCTGGTGCTCCTGCAAGTGAGTGGTAGCTAAGGATGAACTATCTCCTCAATTTGTTACGACCTTTACAATGTTTCCATTTGATGGAACCATTCAAAATAACTACTAATCGCTGACAGTATAGGAGGGCCTTTCATTCTTTTCCCCTTTTGTCTGCCACTCTTTTGTATTCATTTTCTCTCTCGGTTTTTTAGCGCTAACCCGAAAGGAATATAATTAAACATGCAAGCTAATTTACTATTTTCACATCGTTGAGTTGATTGATATTTGTATGCCGTCTTTTTTGTATGTTATGTTGTTCTCTTCTTGTTGTTGTGTTGCTTGGATAGTTTTGTATTTATCATATTTGCAATTTATTTTAACTAACAATTTATTGGTTTCATTCTTATGTCTTCAAAATATCGTTTTGTTTTCTTTCTTTTTTTCTTCTGGCTTGTTTTTTCTGAAGTATGTATTAGAAATAATGCTCTCAATTTCCAATATTTTTTCTGGAATTTATGATATTTGATCGGTTGTTTTTTCGTTTCCTGTCGGTCTTGCTGTTGCTGCTGCTTCTTTCATGCTTCGGGAGCCACAGCACAATTCGCTCTCCCTCCACCTCTCCCCTTTTTTCTAATGGCAAAAACAGCGTTACGACCAAGCTACAACTCATTTGACTCTTACCATTTCGATGGATTTGCTAACGAAAATCGATACAACGAATAACGCAATATCACGAACTAACTCATGTTCTTTCACTCACGAAGCTCCATATTTCTCCATATTCTCCATATAACAACACGGATGCCGTGGAAGCCGAGATTCACATAAAGGGGTTACCGCAGAGCTGTCAATTCGTGGTGCGTCCCCTCATGAGTAGCTAGTTGGTTGACTTCCGTTGGAATAATTCTGTTTATTGTTGCAATGTAATTTTTGTTGTTTTGTTTAACTGACATTAACGGTCTCTCCTGCATTGTTCGTTGCTTGTTGGTAGAGATGGAACTAGACACAACCCTCAGTGCAAAGGTTAAACGCTTGATTAAGGGCGCACGAGGGCTTCAGAAAACAAGATGGCCCTGGCTAAGGCAGAACGACGAGCTAGTCGTTCAATACCCCATAGTACATTTTCCTATCAAATCGAACGGCGCAACAATAATAATATGATGAATCATGGAACAGGTAAATGCTTTAACCCTCTGCGTCTATCTCTACCTCTATCTCTTCTCACTTTTTCCATCTCTGCGCTATGGTTGCAGTTCTACTAAAATTTTGAATTTTAACATTTTGTGAATTTTCTCTTCTTTCTGTTTTACCATTAAACGACATGCTTCCCTTGCTCTTCTCGACATGCAAAAATTCCCTCGAACGGAAGTGTAGATGTTCTATTTCTTTCTTTTCGTTTTCAAATGGAAATTCTGATTCCAAAAATTAGAATGAGTGTGCGTTCATACTATCACTTCCGGTTCCTTCATCTTTCCAAAATCGATCAACGGAAATTGTTGGTAAACATTCACTGAGTACACATTCCATTACCATTCCATTCCCAAATTGCGCAAATTAGAGCTACCATTTGATTGCACCTATCTTTCGTCTAACTCGATCTACTCGTCGGTTAATACCCATGCCTTCCTTTGCGATTCATACTATTGACGACGACGACTTACGGATGTTTATGGCCAGAGAGGAAGGAACACGAGGATTCGTCGCTAGCATCACCACCGGCGGTAGTCAGATAGTGGAATTGACGATATCCGTCCTCTTCGCCCCTTCACTCTCACTCTCTAGTACTCCTGTTGATGACTTAGTTCTTGACTAATTGCGAACCACCGGTCAGCAGCGACGATACGTCCTGAACCAAGGCCGCCGGAGCGGCGGGTTGAGCCGGTTGTGCCGCCGGCATTTGCTGCATCGGTATCTGCTGCATCGGTTGCCCTCCCATCATCATCATGGGTTGCTGCGGTTGGTCTGCAGGCATGAATTTCGCTGCGAGAGTAGAAACGAGCAAAATGACGTTATCAGCAACGGCGTTTGTCGTATGGCCCTTTAGGTTTCGGCTGCTCTGTTAAGTCCTATTCCGGACATATGTACAACCATAATAGTACGTGAGGAAAGTGGAACTTTAACATTCAGCGAAATACAAAATATATTGCGCGGGATAGTTTAGAAGATTTCTTTATATAGATATTATACAAACTCGCTAGCTTTTGTACACGTATGTTCAACCGAAACAAAAAAACACACATTTACACACGTACACAAAGAACTTACAGTGGCCCATTAGCTACGCACGGGTCGCACAAGCATTAAATGATAGATGTGATTAGTTTGATGCAGTTAAATATACAATTCTGATCCAACGGCAGCAGCACGAAACGACGGGACAGTGACGCCCGCAGTATCCGCAAGGTTACACGTTGTTGAACTCATGAGCATCGGAGTCACATGAATTTGCGGTCTTTTGCAGGCATAGATTTTGTCGCGCGAACCCACGATCTTTATCGCTTCGTGCTTCCTGTACAAGAAGTTGCACTGTTAACGAGACGCCTGATTAAGCTAAATCGAAATGGATCCCGACACCATCTCCTCATACGACTAGCCATTTACATAGACATAGTGCTGGTTTTAGATATCTCGTAAACACCCGGCAACGCACCAAAAATGCATAAACACGAACAGGGCAGCAAAGTGTACGACTTGCGCAACCACGAGCACAGATTTTAGACGAGGGGATAGTAGGTAACTACTTAGTACACAACCATAAATACAAAATGACATTATATCCAACATCCAACTAGTTGATATAGCGATAGATAGTAAAATACCGACTGCGACGAATTAGGAGAGAATTAGGAAGAGTTAGAGAGAGAGACAAACGAGAGAGAGACAGGGAGAGAAAGAGAGAGATAGAGGTAACGGCTGCTTAACATAAACAAATCGAGATAATTAACAGCCAAGAGACAGGCGGTATGAACTATGCTTGAAGAATTTATGTGTTCTTTTGTGGATGACTGTTGACAGAAATTGTGGAGATGTAAGTAGATGTTTTACTTCTTCTCGATGTTCTCATCATGTTGTCATTCAGCAGTATTTTCCTTCTTTTTTACTTCTCATGTTGGTTAGATTTCAATGCAGGTTTGTTTTCGTGTTGCATTTCTTCTACTTTGTTTTTAATTTTTTCTTTTGTATGATAGCACTGCGTGGGGTGTGTGTTGCGTGGACTGTGATCCTATCCTGTGTATATTTTTCTTCTTTTATGTTTTTAGGCTATTGTTGACATGAGGCAGAAAGTAAAATGTGAAAAAGTAGAAAACTGTAAGTAGTTACACAAAAAATTAAGTGGAATGTCCAGTAGTAAAATAAATTGATCGAGGAGGATTTATTGAAACTATAATTAATTAATTAGAAAGCTAGGTAATTAAAAAATTATATAAAATGTTATAACTTTCAATTCATATAATTAACAACAATGTGGCCAAATGTGGATTTGAAAAATTGTTTAGCTTTTAGCACAATTGTGTATAGGAGCCGATTGCTTAAAAAAGAGTTATCCTTTTTTCATTCGAATCGATTTTTTGTTTATTTGCAGTACACTGATTAGGGAGAACTTGCTAAACATAACTTTAATTTGACGTTTAGGTCACACTTAGACTAATACTTAGTGCACCTATTCGTATAGAAATGCATGATCCGTCTCAAACAAACTCAATTGAGTTAGGTGAAGACTTTTCGCTTTTCTCAATAATGCACATAGCGCGAATTCCACATCTATTGCAAGTGATTGTGATACCTTTATAAATGTGTATATTCTGGAAATAGTGCAAGTGATATACTTTACAAATAAATCATGCTATCGATATGTGCAATGCGTACACAACAGTCAGTTAGAAATGATTACTGGCGATCCTAACGAAAACTACTAGTACCTGCTAGAGTGTAAGACAAATATTTACCCGAAACGGTTATCATTCTGGAATTATTTGTAAATAGTGATTGTTTGTCTATTTCACACAAATGCTTATTTAAAAAATATTGGGCAAACAAAAACAAATAGCGCTAGATTGTACGAATTTGACTAATAATCCACTTAATGACAACTAGTCTAAAATCTAAAAAAGAAACCAAACAAAATAAATCAAAATGTTTCTAATTGCTAATTATATAACTATTCACTTTTATACACAAATTCAAATCACGGTCAGCAACCGCTACAAGGATCGACAGCGAATAGTTTAGGGCAAGAGGGTATCTTGAAGCATTGCCAGGTTTGAAAGCATGGAGGTGTTTGCTAGCACTGTGGCAAACATACGACATACGAATAACATGGATCTACATGTTGCTGATCGCGAAATGTCGCGTACAACGAAAGCAGTAAGGCATCGACTACGAGGAAACGATGAAATCACAGGGTAGGGCACAATACGCATCCACAGTGTGTCGAAGCAACAGCACCCGAGCAGCATCAACGGTAGCTTGGTTTAGTCAAGTGGGGTTGTTTAGCTATTAAAATTTAGTCAATTTGTTTTCTCACCCGGTGGCGGCCATTGTTCGCGTTGGCGAATGTCGAATGGTAAGGTTATAGGTCCATATTTCGAGTGACGAACGATTCGATTATGCTTGTTTTTTGAACTGTTCGTTAGTTTGTTTTTTTTTTTCACTTTTTACATGAAGGATTTAGAAGCTGAAGGAAGCCTGGAACCGGTATACCTTGCATAGAGTCCGACCGAAACGAATGCGCATTACCAAAAAAGGTAAGTCGTTATGCCCTCGGTTGGCGAAAATGATGTGGTTTCTGCATCTGTATTATGTTGCTGGATTCTTCGGGACTTCTGCTCACTCCGTCGCTAGGTCAACTAGTCTCGTGGGGCTTTAACAAACAACGCACACAACGTGCATTTGGGAATAATACGTAAGGATATGGATACCCAGGTAGTGGATATGGTTTAGTGCATAGTACTATGTTAGATACGAATACGCACGGCGAACACAGATTTAGGTTTCTATTTGGGTTTCTTGTTTCATTTTTGTAGGTTTGTGATGCTATTTCACTCGGTCTTCCGAATCAGCGACCCGCATTCGATAGCGGCGTGATGAGCAAACAAAGCTGCCATATTATAGTCACGAACGTTCGTCGGTGTAAGCCAGATTTTTAAAGCAGAAAGTCGCAGCACGCGAGGTTGTACACTGGGTGTCGAGAACAGTGATTCTCGCGCACCCGACAAAACGCGGCAGATTTATGATGTTGTTTATATTTTGTTACAACCTATTAGAAATGCTGCACATTGGTAACGTACGACACACGATGATCCTAGTGAACATGATGATGATGGTTGGGTTGAATTGAATTCTATTTTTTTTTTTTAATTTTTGCGAATTACTGGAGTTAGATTGGGTTTTGCCTGCACTTCTGGATTGGCCGTTTTTTGGAATTTTAATTTAATTTCTTGCTGCAAATTCGCGAACAGTTAGATGAAAAGAGAAAGAAAAAAGAGACAAAGAAAAGAGAGAGAGAACGCATAAGAATATGGTGTCGTTGGCATGTCGCGCACGTCTGCGAACAGAGATCCACAGAATCCTTTGGATTGAAGCGAGGCCTTTTTCTGCTTCTTAAATGGCTCGACAACCGGTGTACGGTCAAGGGCTACCTTGCTAAGCTAGGCTTAGGCTTTTTACGACTTGGAATTTCACGTAGCTGGATAGTCAGTCCTGCGTACGGGAGAGGCTCAGTCAAGATTCGAACGCAATACTATCGGAGATTGAAGCGAAGCCCACAGCGTATCTATTGTAGGCTCGATTGGAATCCTAGATCGGTGGAGACGGTTGATTGAAGTGAGAGAGATTGCTGTTCAATCAATTGATTCTCTCATCCTGCACATCCTGTTTGGAGTCAGGTACAGCCATTAGCCTCCCTCCTCTCCTTTATATCCTACTCTATTCCCGTGTGTTACTCTATAGCCAGCATTAAGTTTGTCTTTTAATGAATTTTATGTAGCCCTCTGAGGCGGACAAATAAATTAAATAAATTGTTCATTAACATGATAAAAACGACGATAAACACGATAAAAAGACAATTTCCTACCAAAAACGAAAACTTTAATTGGCTTGAACGTTTTGCGAGTGGATTCAAATAACATGTCATTAAAGCTATGAAGTGTCTGGAGCGAAAGAAAGAGAGAAGGTCCACCCGAAAAGGGTTCCATATTTTTATTACCAATCAAGACAGATGGAACAGATATTTAAGATAACCTTGACAGGAATTCATTTACTAGAAAAATAGCCCATCACAACCCTTTATTCCAACGTGTGATCGGATCTCGTTAGATTCAAACTTTTAACTGAAAACATGTTTCAACTATTTGTTGGAAAATTTAGCATCTCTCATTTGGTACATAACTCATAAGCCAACTTGTGATAATGTAATTTTTTTATTCTCTCTGACATATTTCGTTTCATTCTCGATTTCATTTTAAACAAGTTAACATATAATTTGTTTCATGTTAACATATAATTCATACATATATGACCATTACAATTTTTAATTAAAACCTTTTTTTCGATTTCTAATGTTGGTTTTTAGAGAATTAATGATAATCGAGAATCAATAAAGGTGAAATAAAATCACTTTTACATAATATAAAACAATAACACTTTTACATAATATAAAACAATATAATATCTATGTTTACTTACCTACAATAATTGCAAGTATGACAAGCCCAATGACGCCCATTATTATCATCATCTAAAAGTTGAAAAAGTACAATTTAGTCTCAACGCAACGGTAAAGCATGTTTAAATTAAAGTGCGACTGCAACATATGGTAAAAAAGGTAAAAGAATAAAAATTTAAATAACTTCAAAGTTCCGATTGTTATCCATCTAAAGGGAATTATCTATTAGCCATTCTAGAGGATGTGTGTATCCAAAAACTATACATGTTATCAACAAAAGTGACTCAATGTTTGTAGATTATAGAACAGCTTTATAGTCTTTACAATAATATTCTTCCATAAAAAGTAAGTTAACATACGTTAACAGCGTAATAGGACGTGTAATTTAATTTGAAAATTACAAAACATCGTCAAAGGACTATCCGTGTGTTTCATATTATTATTATTATTTATTTAGGGACGGGCCTGGCCGTGTATTGAGATTTGTATAATTGTTTATGGACTGAAAGGCATTTCCTCCCTACAGCCGCTGTGAGCCTCATCCCGGGCTGCCTCGGTTATGTGTTTCAGATTATATCTAATTCAGAGTTCGTTAGATAGCTTGTTTGCTAGTTGAGTGAGCGAGTAAGAAGTAAAATAAGTAAACCCCTTTCCCACATTAATGGAATGATTATTTCAAATGAAAAACGATCTAGCATCGCCAGGTACGATCGCGATCGCCAATGTATACTTACTTTTAGATTCTGTAGCCAGAATTTCCTCTTCAATTTACCAGCCTGCTGTTCGAACTGCGAGGCACCCTGCTGCAGAGCGTCGGCTCGATCATCCAGTTCCGAAAGTTTCTGATCACGCTCCAACACCTTCTCGACGTTCGTCTTCATGATATCTACAACCTACAGGAAACAAGAAACCCGGTTTTCGGGCGCATGGATACTAAGTGTATGATACGGAAATGGGCAATCTGATACCGGAGCAGATCTGCCTACCTCATCGACCTGTGCCTGCGTTTGCTGCAGCCGCTTCTGAGCTGCGATCTGTTGGGGCGTCCTTGGTCCCCCAACGATTCCATCTGCTCCCGGCTCTCCACCCGCTCCCGCTCCTGGTGCAAGACCATCTGGGGCCGACCTTTTTGAGTTGACCGAGAAGGAGTTGGAATACAAGGAAAAAAAACAACAGAGCAAATCTATTAGAATGATCCCTTGACGTAGACACTTCTTCGTTGGGAAGTATGAATTGCAATAGCAACTAGAAAAGGAAAAAATGAATAAATCTGTTATACAACCGTACTTCCTTTACTGTTGCATTTAACCCAGCATAAGTAAGTTCTTGAGAAGATCAGTTGCAACGCATAAGCTAAAACAATAGCAAACCGAATACGTATTTCATTGACACCGTTGCATATTGAAATTTGCTCTGATCAATTAGTGTTCATGTAAGTGTGCTATTGTACTTCTTTGTTTGGTGACACTTTGGTTTTGTAACAGAAACACAAAACGAGCATCATATATTAACAGACGAACCGAGAAAACAATAATGAGTACATTACCTTCATCGTGTGCTTGTAAAGATGCGAACAATATCAGGTGTGTTACTTCTCTAGTGATAGATTCAGAACTGATTTACAGAACCTTGCAACGTGGCCCTTGCGACCAGCATGATGATTTCTTTCTTTTCGCTTAAAGCGCAGAAGAACATAGTATTAACATGAAATATATTATTCAATCCCGGGCGACAATACTGCCATGTCACATTCCTCGTGTAGAGGAACGAAAAAAGAACATTGCTAGCTATCTTTAAAACATTATAATTCTTTGTGTATTTATAACATACATTGTAGTCTAATTTTGAATCACAATAACCCAAATCGGTACCAGTTATATCAATATATGAAGTAGTAAACAAAAAAGAATTTTATACCGTTCTTCCATCCCTTCAAGATATGTTAAGAGCTTCAGTTTATCTCGCTTGTGTTTGTCTATTAAAATACGTTCTTCCCCTTCTTTTCAAGATCCACATACTAAACAAACGATTCGGGTATGTCTACTGTTTTACTTATTGGCGCTCCTAAGGACCAATTTCCACAGACAGAGCCACTATAAACCTACCACAGACATCCGATATGTGTGGTTTGGATGGAGGTGGTTGAGCCAAACATTATTTCGAAAAAATCAATACAATCATTCTGAGTGCGCATGCGCTATAAAGTGCAAAACGAATTCCGAGAGAGAAAACGAACTAATGTTCGATCGAATTCAAAACGGTAGCCATGTGAAGTGTACGTGGGAAACCAGACGACAAGGAACAACGGCAAAAGGGATTGCTAAGGGCGTAATCTACAGGCATACAAATGGCCTATTTTTTGCAAGCCGCTTCTTACGATGGAAATCACACGGTTTCCCTTCGGCAAAGACAATATCGAAAAGAACAAAAAATGATGCCCGTTTACGTCATTGTGATAAATTTTCCTTGGTCGTAATCAAATGTAATTAAACATATGAAACACTCGTGGTAAAATTATTTAAAGATAGCCGGAACATGTTTTTTCATATATCATATCTTTACCTGTCAACGGGTTAGTAACGGTTTGAGTAATCGATACTAAAAATTTCTAACCAAATTCATGCACATTCATATATTGTAAAACATTTTTTCCTGCGTGTAATGTAATGTAGCAAAACGTAGCAAAATATACATGTTCAAGCGTTAGAAATAATACACAGTATAGTAATTAAAGAAAACTAGTAAGGAAAATTGCAATGGCTATTCTTGCTAGAAGCAAATAACAAAGCAGAATGGAATTAGTTTTGTTCCACGAACAACCTTTGCTTTTTCAAGGACTATAACTTACTCCGTTGGCAGTTCTGCGCTCATCTGTGTCGATTATGTTTTGTGTTTGATGTTTTAAGAGTTGTTGGTTGGTTTAGTTTTGTAGCAAACGTCATGTGTTAATGTGTTCCGCGATGGTAAACACATAAAGGTTTGTTTTAACAAATCAATGTATTTGCATAAAAATAATGAAGTGATAATATAAGTATTGCTGAAGACTTAATCGATTAATACTGCAATGATGGCGAAAGTATATGCTCATATTTGTTTATATATATATATATATATATATATATATATATATATATATATATATATATATATATATATATATATATATATAAATATAAATATATATATATATATATATATATATATATATATATATATATATATATATATATATATATATATATATATATATATATATATATATATATATATATATATATATATATATATATATATATATATATATATATATATATATATATATATATATATATATATATATATATATATATATATATATATACATATATATATATATATATAAATATATATATATAAATATATATATATATATATATATATATATATATATATATATATATATATATATATATATATATATATATATATATGTATATATATATATATATATATATATATATATATATATATATATATATATATATATATATATATAATATATATATATATATATATATATATATATATATATATATATATATATATATATATATATATATATATATGTATATATATATATATATATATATATATATATATATATATATATATATATATATATATATATATATATATATATATATATATTTATTTATATATATAAATATATATATATATATATATATATATATATATATATATATATATATATATATATATATATATATATATATATATATATATATATATATATATATATATATATATATATATATATATATATACATAGTATATGCTCGGTGGCGAAACTGACATCGAGTAAAAGTAAATTGCCCAACAAAAGTCAATCGGATTCCAAACTCCTCATCTTTTTCTTAAATGGCTCAATAACCAGCAAACGGTGAACGCCTATCACATTGCTAAATAGTTAGTCCTGCATGCAGTTGAGATTTGAACCCGATATCATCGTGTGTTTTTGCCGCACGCTAAAGCTCCTAACTCCCCCGAAACGGAAAATATGTAATACTCGAGGCGATCGTTGATGTTAATCAAGGCTTTAAGAATAAACTGATCACACCCTGGCTCTACAATATTTTTACATTTGCTGTTTTGAACCTTCGATTAGCTTAACGTGGTGCTATGAAATTCACATAGGTTTTAAAAAACCTCTATTCCACGCTAAAAGCATTCAGCAAAAGATTTCTATTCTAGTCAACTTGAATGAAATCATAATATATAAATAATCAGTAACTAGTATTCCAACATTTCAGATGCAAATTTACGTTGGAAATAATATCAAATTCATTTTATATTTACTGCACAAATTAATTTAATTTAACACAACAATTGTTTAAGAATGCCGTATATTTTGCATGATGAATTGAAATTTGTATTTAATTCGATTTGACATTTAGGCTCCCTAAACACCAACGTAGGAAAAGACAATTTAATCAATTGGACAATTGTATTTTCTAAGAACCATGATCGGAATACTGTGAATGTAATTTAATATCAACTATAAATAACTCCGTATGTCATTCTGTTGTCACAGGCGCTAGACCAAATGCCCTGCATACCAGCGTGTTGAATTAGGCGGAAGGTAATGCGGAAAATCGATATTTTCCATAATGTTGCTAACACTTTCAAGAAATATCTACAACAACTAACTTCGTTTTTGTTTTGGTTTTTTTGTAGACAACATAAACTTAGTAGATCGGACTTAGTATATATTTAATTCAACGAATGCAGTACTCCAATTCCGGAATAGAATAAAAAGACATGTTTTGCCCATCACAAGCACAATCGATGCAATGGAGTGCGTATGCACTCACTCTAGAGTGCCCAATCTAAGAGGCATAGCTAAGAGCGAAAAAAGAGCATGAGATTATGCTTTAGCTCGTTGCATGACACCCTTGGGCAGGGTTCGTTTATATTTAGTTCATTTTACACATACAATTGATTAAATATACCACGCAAAGCAAAAAAAATCATTAATATAATCAGGATATAATATGTTGGAGAAAAATCACCGTTTCTTACTATGTTTCATATTTAAGTCAAGTAATATTCTCAATCAAATTCGAATATAAAAAATCTACATATGATGAGTTGTTGTATTTATAATAGTACTAACTAAGAATTGAAGACATATATTTTTTTGTCCTTTAAAATTGATACAATAATACGAGGTACGAAGATACGATTACCACACAAAACCACCCTTTAACTACGTATAATGCAAAGGCGAAACTACGAGGAAGAGAGAGCGTGTTCGCGCATGCACGCATAGAAAGAGAAAGGCGGCTGTAAAGCTATCATGTGGGCTCGCTCGCTCGTGGTTGTATTGCTTTGTTTTAATGAAGAGCGGTCGCGGCAACAGGGCATGTACCGCAGCGCCGAGAGTGTATATGTTTTTTACCCGTAATGCGACAGAACGGACACTAAAAGCAAGCTACGTTCCACATTACACTGCAAGTATTCGGACAGAACCGGAACAGGACGGACGTGTGAGCGCTGTGCGGCATTCAGCCCAGAAAAAAACGAAAGCCAAGTTTTCTTTGTACGAACAACGAAGGAAGTTTTAAACTGCCCATCTATCGATACGCGGAAAATAAGAGCTCTGTACAAAGCCTGTCGTTCAAGAGAGCGTGCACTCCAGTCGTGGTAGAGCAGCGTAAACCAGAAGCTTCAAAATGTCGGACGATTACGACAAGTACGACTTTGAGATGGAGAAGCACATGCACTCTGGGCATAGCGGCAAGCAACGGAGCAAGAAAGAGGCGAGCGACCACACCAACCATAATGATCCAAGTGGGCATTCTCGCAAGATTGTGACCAAACTGAAAAACACCGAGCAAAACAAGAAGACGGCTCCGAAGTAGAGGCAGATGGTGTCTTCGGGGAATGAGAAGAGAATTCTAGGGCAACCCCTGGTCCTTTCTCTTATACTTCGTTTGCTGAAAGTACGCATGCGTCTGCGCAACTGCTTTCCGTTTCATCATCTGCACAGAAGAGGTGTCGTGGAATCAAATACGCAATTGCGATCCGTCGTTGTTCCTTCTCCTACTCTTTTACCGTCACTTAACCTCCCATTCTGGGTCTGTTGTTGTTTGTATTTGTTGCGTTAAATAAGCATCTTTAGCTATTTTGATGATAGAAGGAACATCAGTTGCGCCAGGGAGTCAGTAACAAAGAGAAAAGTGCGTTTGTGCATATTCTAGGCCGCGCAGTTTTGACCGTGGAATTAAAGTATCTCTTCAAAAACAGCTGCTTGCGGTTTGTAATCCCCCTTTACCTTTTCCATCCACCACCTAGACCTTGACTTGTTCGCGCTACTTCTTTACTCTTTTCAACACTGCACGGGGCGGAAGGCATCGATGTTTCGTGACAGCTAATGAGGGTCGGCTCACTCCTTGTTTTAAGAATATGATGAAACTGTACCTTGTGTGATTAATTAATTAGCCTTGCAAGTTAAGTACTAGTAATCAATAAAATGATATTCCTTAATACGTTGTATGAGGTTGTTTTTGTCCTTAAAGTCGTTTTCCTGTTTCGCAGGCATCTATTGGCAAATACATCATCGCGCACTGTCTGTCGACGGACGCATAGCTTACTTCTAAAGGGTTTATTTAACATCTCCCCTATAGTTCTTCGACAACCGTCTTAAACGTTGTCCAAAAGTTGTTTGCTAACCTTACCTCTAGCGGCTACTACGTCTTAGCTGTTGTTATATCGCGTCCACGTTCACCTTGTATGGCTTCTCTTCCTCACGGTTCCTCGTCATCGCTTGAGTTAGCAAGCCGATCGGTCTGTAAACAAAGCACCGTACCCGGCCATGGCAGTAAGGAAACGGCGGAAAGAAGCCAATAGTAAGTGGCTGACAGGGGTACTTCTTGTTTTCTTTTTGCTTCTCGTTTGGTTTGCCTTTTCGTACCAACAGGGGACCAAGCCGCGAGATAACGCGTTGCAAACGGCAGCTAAGCTAAAAGCGAATCGAAAATAAACTTAATCACTTCTTCTTGCGCGTGGAAGGTGAGATGAAAGTTATCACCAAACGGAGGTGTTCTACGTATCGTAAGAACAAACTCTCCGCTTATTTTGGGGGCAGTAATTGTGCATCGGCGTAACATGTCGGCAAGAAGAACGGGACGAACAGAGCGATAAGGTGGTGTTATCATGCCGGTCCACTATTAGAAGGGTTACCTATTCATATTCGAAGGGGTGACCATCGTAAACCGGCTACCCATACCCCCCAGCTCAGCAGCACACAGAAAAACATGGTTTGGCTCATAAACAAGCCATTGTTTTGTTTTCTTTTTTCTATTTTGTTTTTTTTTATTCATCCTGCCCCCTTCTTCCATCCGTCGCTAACACGCCGTTGTATGAAGATTGCATTCCGGACGCAAAAGCTTCGTAATAGAGCTTTCGTCAAAGTGTGGTTTAAGGCACCGGATCGCATACTCAGAAAGCGCCTGTTAGGTATACCGTGATTGGACTTATCTTTGATTTCTCCCTGATGAAAGATGTTGATAGATAGATTTTTTTCAATCTAGAAGATTCATTCGTCGTACCGCGAATGGCCAAGCTACAAGTTTGCTTAATCATTACCAGAACATTCTAAATTACTTGCTTCCAAAATCTGCTAGCGCAATGTAGAACAGCTCAAAAAGTAATAGTCTGCTTGTTTTGCAGCCAGCACTTTTCTGTTCATGATATATTTGCTTAGCTTCTTCTCTATCAGGTTCCCGATGTATCAATCCTCCATTCGCGCTAATGCACTAACAAACCCACAATGGAATTCTTTTAAAAAGCCTTCTGATAGAAAACGCCATGTCTCGTTCTACCTGCGTGATTTTCCATGCGCTCAACGCAATCGAAGATACTTTTGGAAACTGAACTGGTAGCGATTCGCTAATTTTAAACGATTTGTGAACTGTAGCTCAACTATAATGTACTACTCATCTATATGTAACTACCATTTTCGAAAAAATATGTTTATCGTCAACTGAGAGACACTATGGTGAGCTCTTTTGGTCTTTTCGTTCCATTAAGGATTGCTGTTCTTCTGGTCAGCCTTTAGCGGCACTTTTGCAAGCATTCTGGGGTACACTTTTTGTTTGAGATGGAAGTGTTTCTTTTCGTTCTCTCATGCTGTTGTTCGTTTTCATTTTCTCACAATTAGTTATGTTATCTCTCTCGCTGTTTTTAAATCCTCTCTTCAGGTTTCCGTGATCCTTTTATTCCATTGGCTTTCCCCAAAAGACGTAAAAATGGTGCAACGCCGTATGCTCCATCGTGGGCACTACTACCCATCGCATTTTACCCTTTATAGCTAAAAAGAGCAACTGCTAACATATATTTATATCACATCGCCTTGCAAACCATATTGACGACGTGTATGTGTAATCCTGGAAGGATGACAGCTTTTTATCGTCTTTCGTTCGATGTCTGTATTATTTCTTTTGGTTTTTTTATTTAATATGTGTTCATGTAGAATACGTTTCCATACACAGAATATTGTAGCACATGCAAGCTTCATTTTTGATCCTGACAAACGCATCATTACAAGAAGTTCCCGGTATCGATTCCAGGTGAATTGGTCAAGAAACAAATATAACTCCTATTCATTCCGTGAGCTGGGATATATCCCATTAATCCTGAATTTGATTCATTCTCTTTCTTTTTTTTCAGTTATTAATCCTGAAAGGATCTCATCATAGGTTACGTTTATTTTCACATGAATACGTACGTGCTTTTGTTCGTGCGTGTGTGTGTGCCTGCGTGTACACCTACGACAGTGTTTGTTGGGCATTGAACACTGGAAACTAGGAGCGAATCCTATGGAAGAGACCTTACAATTTTGCATGCTTTGCGAGGCAGAGGCACACATAGAGGTACAGAGCGATCAGAGCGCACAGAGCAAATTTACCATATTGGCATTTCAATGAACTTTTCTTTTTAAGGCATTGTGCATAGGCATATTTGTATCCAAAGTACAAAATTCAATCAAACTCCAATGCATTGAATACAAGTAAATTTGGTGTAACTAAATTTAAGCGCATTTAGTACAAGTAAAAATTGGTACATAATCGAAGATATGAAAAAGAAGTGAAGGTACCTTTGACTTAGTTTCTCGATTGTAGTTTTTCTCTCTCTCTCTCTCTCTCTCTCTCTTTCTATTTATCCCTCTCTCTCACTCTCTCTTTTAAATAGGATTTGAAAATGTATGCTGAAAATTATATGCTCAGTTTAGCAGTACGCAAACGATTGCCGTTATACCTTTATACCAAACAATTACCTTTATACGATTTAAGGGATGCTTTAGTGAATTATCCCCAATTGATCTTTTTTTATTAATCAATTACTCTTTTACCAATGTTTTGTGTGCAACATACTTACATTTCCGTTCGCTTTAGTATTTCAAGCGGATCGCTCTTTCAACGCTAGCAGGCGTAGTTGAAACCCAAACTTTGAGAGGCAGGTCCGAGGCAGCAAAAGATCGTATTTGTAGGGTTTTGAAAGATATCTCAGTGACCGCTTTCTTTATGCTGTTCAAACTTATTTGCCGTCTAGTGTCGAACCGGAGATGTTTTCCTTTTGTTTTATACGTTTCTTTTTTTCTGAAACGCCACTGTTCACAGCAAACAATCACTCCAACATACGCCAACGTACTTGCTTTGCACACCAGAAAACAGAAAGTAAATAACAAAATTATATATTAAGCTTTGTTAGAATCCATTTTCGTTTACCATTAGTCGGCTTTCGTTTCGTCGGTATGGCACACAAAAAATAAAAGATGAACCACTTTTTGCAACGGACAAGATTCATTCATCAAATGCGAAATATATATAATTGGGAGTCCAGAAGGTGTGTTTATGAAAAAAACATTCAGAATACAAAACGTTAAAGAGAAACATCATTCAAATTTTTCCATTCTCAGTATCGTTTCCTCGTTGAAATATCAAGTAGATTTCGATGGAGCTGCCTGGTTGCTGTGGTGACACAGTTAGAAGCTCAGTCTGCTCATAAGTGAGAAGCGGGCAGGCAGAGAGAGTGTGAGAGCAAGAGAGAAAGAGAAAGAGTAAAGAAGAGTGAGACAGACTGCGTGAACCAGCAATCCCATCAACTAGGACAGGGTGTTTCCAAGAGACCAGATGATTCATGATTCATCCATCGAACACAAAAACATAATTGGGATTCCAGATGTATCTACGAATAAATACGAAATGTTAAATGGAAAAATGCTACCTAATTTGAGATTTTGATTCTCAGTATAGTTCCAGTGCCGAAGAATAAACTACATCTTGATAGAGCTACTTGGTTGTTGGCTTAGCATAGTGAGAAACTCACGCTTATTGAGTAGACGAAAAATGGTGAGATATGGCGTAACGATTGTTGAGTGAGAACGAAGAAACAAGTTACGCAAACGACACACGAGAACAGTAAATCGATAACAAAAATACGCTATGTGCTTTGGTTTGCTACTAAGCATTATTTACAAAAAAAGTCTATGTAACAAGTCATAGTTGTGAAATCTGAACATGTAATTTTTCCGACAATGATTGTGGCAAGGAGAAAACCCTTACCGGGGATATATGCCTTACGGAAAACATGATTGAATGTTACCTTCTTTTAATTTTACCAGACAGTAAGAAATAAAAGCAAGGAACTGTGCACCTCAGGACAAAGTATGTTGTATCAGTGCATTTGAAAACAAGTGTACTTAGTAAAAATGAGAGAATTAGTCTGAGGAGAATATGATACACCGGAATGAGACAGCAGTACGTGCATTTGAGGTAGAAAACTCTTCGGCTTCTATCTCTATCCAACTTTGCAATGAGCTTTTCTATCCTATTTTTTGTCACATTTGTACAATTGTTCATGGCTCGCACCGGCGCACTCTTCTTCGATGCTTTGTCAGCACAAGTGCAAGCAGGATCCGTATGAAATAGGTGTTTCGCGTTTCTTTTTTCACAGGTGCAATAAAAAATACTTGAGATACACTAGCCACGTGAACAAGTTGACTAAAAGATAGTCATTAATTTCCCAACGGCACATACAAGTCCACTCGGTTGGCTGTTGGGATTTCATCCCGACTGTTGGTGCTACTGTTCTATTAACTTCACCCATGAATTGAAATTCTTTTAAAAAAATTGTTTAGTTTTTTTCAGCTACTGCTGAACTAATTTATTTCATCACGACTTCTTGGTTAAGACGACGACACGGCTGTATTTTTTTGTTAAGATTTTCACTACAGATTTGACACATCCATTTACATTTGAGATTTTCAGCACCTCACATAGTTGCACTAAATTATTCTAAGAAATGCCACCTAAAATTAACCTTTTTGTTTCATTTTCACTGTGCCTCTGTTAATCATGTCAACTAGCTAGAGCATGCATTGAGCATTGTGCGCTTACGTACGGTGACAATATAGCAAAATAAGCAATTGCATAAAATTGACTGACTTCACAAGCAACTATCGCACCAGAAATTAAGCGTGAAAATGGTTGTACACTTACACAATCACACATACAAGCTAGACAACTCGGCTACACGAAACACACACACGCACAAAACCTTTGGATAGGAGCTGGCAGAAGGGCTGTACTGACTGTGCGAGACACACTGCGGGAAAACGAAATACCACTCGACCTGGCGACGTCCAAATGGCGTTTGCAGAGAGCTCGAAGCCGTCGCCAAAAACCGAGCCCAAGAAAATGTTAGCTACTGCGATCGAGGACGAGCCAGTTGGCCGAATAGTGAGAAAGAGAGCTAGGGGAAAAGAGTAAAGAAAGACAACTGACACAGGATTC